>NW_026945961.1:375000-389580 GCF_034702125.1 Engraulis encrasicolus
GATTTATGAATTAATTACACACGAGGAAAACCTGCTACTGCACATGTGCGCACCAGAGCTGGTCTGGATTTTTTTTTGCATTTAGAAAATGAATTGCTTGTTTTCAGAGAACTGCCTGCTTGTACTACCTGCTTGTTTTCAGAGAAATAGCAAGGCTGTGGTAAAACAGACTGTACTTAGGTACATTCAGTCAAATGTTGTCTAGTATCGGAAAAATTCAAGGAGAATTTCATATCTCAAGATAGTACAAAAGAATAGCATAGAATAGTCCCTGTTCTGACATGCCATGTGATGCGGTGGTTTCCACTGAGCGTTTGACTGCTGCTTTTCTGTCCGTTATTTGGCTAATTAATGATTATTTTGCCTGCGCCTGCCTCGGAATGGCTATTTATTTTACTGTGTGTTTACTCTCAGTCCAATCCAATCCAACCGAAACATTCATTTAGAAAATCACAACTCACTCAGGGGTGTTGTAGTACGCTTCATGTGGCATTTTGAAAATCCCATTTCTGTTGTTCTTTGATTGCGGAAACACAAAGGGAGCGCTGTTTATGTTTGGGTATCGTCTTTTCCTAGCCTGGCGAGCTAGACTAAAACATTAAAATTTTAGTCTGGAATCTTACTTTTCAGATAGCTGAGGTCTCTGGGTGGGAACGAAACAGATGTTGTTATTGTTCAATGCCCCTGTACTGTCTTGGGCAGTGCAGTGACCACTCAAACGACCCCTTTCCCTAGCCGCACACATCCTTCCATGGGTGCCTGTGGCGAAGGGGAGTAGAGTTGCCCAGCCAAGACTCGAACCCGGACTTTCTGGGGTAGGAAACCGGGGCTCTAACCAGGCTCATTGGCGTGACAGTCAGAACACTCCATCACACTGTCGCAAGTATAGGGGGGGTAAGGTATCACCGATTCCAAAGGCCCAAGCATGGGTGTAATTTTAGGTGTGGATGGTGGGGACATGTCCATACCGCTTTTGAGAGTAACATAGCTTGTCCCCACCACTTTTTCACAAATACAATGTAAAAAAAATAGCTAACTTGGACAATTTGCCATTGTAATGTCCCCACCAGTTTCCAAGCCAAACCTACACCTTTGGGCCCAAGCACTGACAGCACTGATAGGGGCCCTTAAGGGGGCCCAACATTTGAGTCTTTCATGGGGCCCAACATTTCTGGCGTCGCCCCTGCATCCTGCTGTGTTCACCCTCCTACTAAAGCATCAAAGATTCAAACAAGAGCGGTTGTAATTGGTGGGCCAGGGTTGAGGGGCGGGGGTTGTGATTGGTGGGCCAGGGTTGAGGGGCGGGGGGTTGTAATAGGTGGGCCGGGGGTGAGGGGGGGGGGGTTGTAATTGGTGGGCCAGGGTTGAGGGGCGGGGGTTGTGATTGGTGGGCCAGGGTTGAGGGGCGGGGGGTTGTAATAGGTGGGCCGGGGTTGGTGCCTGTTGTGGCCTGAGAAGCAGACAGGGGGGACAAAGGGGTCACTTGTCCCGGGCCCAGGGAGAGAGGGGGCCCAGAATGGACCCTCATTACATTGTATTGATTGGGTTTGGGGTCCTGTCAGGGCCCTGCCAGAGCTGTCAGCAGCCCTGATTGTGACAAGCATACAAGACCCAGGACTAGACCAAGTCACTAGACCAAGAGTTTTTCCACTATGCTCCAGATTACTCCGCTATTGTGTAGAGATGTACAGGATCCAAGATCCGGTTCCGGATCCGGCAGGATAATAGGGTTTCTTCAGACTATCCGGATCCGGTTCCAGGTTCCAGGATCCAGGATCCGGTAGCCGAGGTTTTTAAGTCAAAATAGTTTGAGCCAACGTGATAAAAAGGGCCCACGTGTGCGAGTAGGCTATGTGTTTCAACCCTTTCGTAGGATCCGGTATCCGGTTCCGGATCCGGCAGGATCTTAAGCAGTGGATCCGGTATCCGGCAGGATCCTAAAAATCAGGATCCGGTGCATCTCTACTGTTGTACTCAAAATAAAACACATCAGTTCCACACTTTATATTTCCGTTACTTGGGAAATATCAGTGAACAAAAGTTTTCATAACAGAAACCAATGGGATTTATAGGATAGTACTTGACCACAAGGGAATATGAAGTCTATTTGATACAGCAAAGCTGTTCTAGCAAAATGTAGATACTGACCTTTAGAGAAACAAAAAATGAGTTCACAGTTTTATCTGTTTGGTTCACTACTATATATATGCTGTAATAATTCATCAACTTTGTTGAATAGCTTTTTCTCTCTGCTCTCTACTTTTAAGCCCAATACCACAAAGCTACCACTCTGTCATGCCATACATTGTATGCTATGTTCTGGGGTCCCCAAACTTTACCATGACAAGGCCCCCCATATACCACATTCCAACCAAGGGGTCCACGGCCCCCAATTTTAAAACCACTGTTATGCTATGCTATGCTATGCTATGCTATGCTATGTTACAGTATATCACGAAAGTGAATACACCCCTCACAGTTTTGCAGATTTTTGAGTATATCTTTTCATAGGAAAGCATTACAGAAATTTCACTTTGACACAATGATTAGTGACCTTTTAACAATATATTTAACCGCTTAAATTTCTTGTTCACTCAGAAAAAAGCAAAATACAGCCATTAATGTTTGAACATGTACTCACAAAAGTGAGTACACCCCAGATTAAAATCCGGTAGAGAAGGGGCTATGTTGGCTCGAATCGTCCCGAAATGAAACGAAATGAAAAAGGATGACAAGGGAGGTCATCAGTGTGCGTTTCAACCTTTCTTTGCATTGAACTTTTACATTTTGAGTCTGCATCTGGCTTAAATAGATTGGTGTGAGATTTGAATGCAATCCTATGGAGAATATCATGATCTGCTTCAGTAGTCACAGTGCATGTTGACATGTATGTTTCTTTTAGGTGTATTTCAGATTGCCAATGTTGACAGCATTCATGCATCCCCAAACCATGTCAGTCCCACTACCTTGCTTGGCTTATGAGACGATACACCTTTTTTGTAAAACTCACTTGTTTACCACCACACATGCTTGACACCATCTAAAGCAAATTTGTTTATCTTGGTCTCAAGAGAGATGAACAGACCAAGGATATGGATCACTGGAACCATGTCGTGTGATCTGAGGAGACCAAGATAAAACATTTTTGCTTAGATGGTGTCAAGCATGTGTGGTGGTAAACAAGTGAGTTTTACAAAAAAAGGTGTATCCTATCAAAAGCCAAGCCTGGTAGTGGGACTGACACGGTTTGGGGATGCATGAATGCTGTCAACATTGGCAATCTGAAATACACCTAATGGAAACATGCATGTCAACATGCACTGTGACTACTGAAGCAGATCATGATATTCTCCATAGGATTGCATTCAAATCTCACACCAATCTATTTAAGCCAGATGCAGACTCAAAATGTAAAAGTTCAATGCAAAGAAAGGTTGAAACGCACACTGATGACCTCCCTTGTCATCCTTTTTCATTTCGTTTCATTTCGAGACGATTCGAGCCAACATAGCCCCTTCTCTACCGGATTTTAATCTGGGGTGTTCAAACATTAATGGCTGTATTTTGTTTTTTTCTGAGTGAACAAGAAATTTAAGCGGTTAAATATGTTGTTAAAAGGTCACTAATCATTGTGTCAAAGTGAAATTTCTGTAATGCTTTCCTATGAAAAGATATACTCAAAAATCTGTAAAACTGTGAGGGGTGTATTCACTTTCGTGATATACTATATGTTATGTTATGTTATGTTATGTTATGTTATGTTATGTTATGCTATGCTATGTTATGTTATGTTATGTTATGCTATGTTATGTTATGCTATGCTATGCTATGCTATGCTATGCTATGCTATGCTATGCTATGTTATGTGACGTTATGTGATGTTATGTGACGTTATGTGACGTTATGTTGCATTATGTTAATATAAGCCAGTATGGTTATGATGTAGACATCAGTAGATCATGACAGCTGAGCTATATTATTTTCTGTGTTTGGCACTGCATTGAATATGAATAATGTAATATGTAATGTAATATTGATGAGGATTGTATATGTAATGTAATGTAATATTGATGAGGATTATGACGGTATATTTTCAGGAGATTTTCTTGCCTGATTTCAGGCTTGACAGAGTTTGCAAAAATAAAAACATTGATAATAATTAGCCATTGCGTTATTCTTATCTCAGAAAGTGTTACAGGTTCAGGGTTGTCTTCTACTTTGTACTATCAGGCTTGAATAATGGTCATACACAGGCTATTAAATGTTTGAATAATGTGTCACAGTAGGCCTACGTTACGTCACTATGCGGTATCTTGTCGTCGTCGTTAGAGCAGGGGAAAAAGTTCAGGCTCAGGATTTTTTTTTCACTATCACCCCTGTATTTTCCTCGTGGGGTTCTCTCTCCAGTCTGGGGGCTTCTACAGTGCAGAAGATGCCGATTCGCTGCCGACGTGGGAGTCGAGTGAGAAGCGGGAGGGGGCGTTCTGCGTCTGGACCGCGGCCGAGATCCGAGAGCTGTTGTCTGAGATCGTAGAAGGGGCGTCGGGGGGAGGAGTCACCAGAGCGGATATCTTCATGCACCACTATGGAGTCAAGGAACAGGGCAACGTGCAGCCAGAACAGGTACACACACACACACACACACACACACACACACACACACACACACACACACACACACACACACACACACACACACACACACACACCACTATGGAGTCAAGGAACAGGGCAACGTGCAGCCAGAACAGGTGCACACACACACACACACACACACACACACACACACACACACACACACACACACACACACACACACACACACACACACACACCACTATGGAGTCAAGGAGCAGGGCAATGTGCAGCTGGAACAGGTACACACACACACACACACACACACACACACACACACACACACACACACACACACACACACACCACTATGGAGTCAAGGAACAGGGCAACGTGCAGCCAGAACAGGTACACACACACACACACACACACACACACACACACACACACACACACACACACACACACACACCACTATGGAGTCAAGGAGCAGGGCAATGTGCAGCTGGAACAGGTACACACACACACACACACACACACACACACACACACACACACACACACACACACACACACACACACACACACACACACACACATACACACACACAGCCACTGTCCACCTCATCAATGCATCGGTTCGGGTATGGGAGGCACAGCACGATACCGCTGAACTTAAAGTGATACTGTCCCATTTTTGGAAATACGCTTATTTACACCTCCCCTTGAGTTAAATAGTAGGGTTTTACCGTTCTCCTGTACTTTCCAGTTATGGCAGTGCAAATTTTATCTCCAAGCTAGCAGTTAACATCGAGTCCTATGAGACCAGTTAGCCGCCAGCTGGTCTCATAGGACTCAATGTTAACTGCTAGCATGGAGGTGAAATTTGCTCTGCCATACCCAGAGAACGGTTTAAAGTACAGGAGAACGGTAAAACCCTATTACCTAACTCAATGAGGGGTGTAAAATAAGCTTATTTCCAAAAATGGGACAGTATCACTTTAAGGACCAATCCGATGTGTGTGTGTGTGTGTGTGTGTGTGTGTGTGTGTATGTGTCTGTGTGTGTGTGTGTGTGTGTGTGTGTGTGTGCGTGTGTGCCCGCGTGTGCGTGTGCGTGCGTGCCCGCATGTGTGTGTGTGTGTGATGGCAGGATCCCCACGGGGAGCTGCTGGGCCAGAACGTGCTGATCGTCCGCTACTCCGCTGAGCTGACCGCCGCCCACTTCGGCCTGCAGGTGGAGCAAGTTCACCAGATCCTCGCCAGCTGCCGACACAAGATGGCCGCCGTCAGGAGAACGCGGCCGCCACCGCACCTGGACACCAAAATGCTAGCCTCCTGGAACGGTAGACGCACACACACACACACACACACACACACACACACACACACACACACGTCGCACGCACGCACAGACATACCTGGACTCATAAATGCTAGCACCTTGGAACGGTAGGAGCACACACACACACACACACACACACACACACACGTAGCACTCACGCACACACACCTGGACACCAAAATGCTGGCCTATTGTAATGGTAGGAGCACACACACACACACACACACACGCGCACACACACAGACACAGATACACACACACACACACGCGCACACACACAGACACACACGTCGCACGCATGCACACACACACACACACACACACAATTACCTGGGTAGAGGGGGGCGGAGGGGGGGTGCACCCATTCAGAACCATGGGGTACAAAGACAACAACACACACACACACACACACACACACACACACACACACACACACACACACACCTGGACTTCAAAATGCTGTGGACACAGTAGGATGCCCCCCTCACACACCCCCACCCCTCCTCATCTATGGATCTGTGCCAAAGCGCTAATTTGAAAGGATGGCCATTTTTATAGTCAATATGCCGTTTCTGAGCGGCCCCAATTAAGCCTGGGCTGTGTCAGCAGAGGAGATAGAAGGGGATGTTTAGTTACATGCAGTAGTGATCCAATACCTACCCATCTGGCCGACTCTCAGATGGATTACAACACTGGGTAGTGTAATATTACAACACTGGGTAGTGTAATATTACAACACTGGGTAGTATAATATTAAGCTGCATGACATCATAAAATCATATCGGGGGCCGGATAAAACGACCTCAAGGGCCGCAAACAGGCCTCGAGACAGGTTCCCCACGCCTGCACTACAGGCCTGGAGACAGGTTCCCCACGCCTGCACAGGCCTCGAGACAGGTTCCCCACGCCTGCACAGGCCTCGAGACAGGTTCCCCACGCCTGCACAGGCCTCGAGACAGGTTCCCCACGCCTGCACAGGCCTCGAGACAGGTTCCCCACGCCTGCACAGGCCTCGAGACAGGTTCCCCACGCCTGCACAGGCCTCGAGAACAGGTTCCCCACGCCTGCACAGGCCTCGAGACAGGTTCCCCACGCCTGCACAGGCCTCGAGACAGGTTCCCCACGCCTGCACAGGCCTCGAGACAGGTTCCCCACGCCTGCACAGGCCTCGAGACAGGTTCCCCACGCCTGCACAGGCCTCGAGACAGGTTCCCCACGCCTGCACAGGCCTCGAGACAGGTTCCCCACGCCTGCACAGGCCCCCCCCCAGGTTCCCCACGCCTGCACAGGCCCCCCCCCAGGTTCCCCACGCCTGCACTACATTGAGGTCTTTATGCCTCGTTTTCATGTTAAACTCCAGTGGAGGCGCATAACTGTAACCGGACACCACTTTTGGATGGATGTAGTGTCTTTTTTCCCCAAAGTCTTCGTTTTAGAGTAGAGCCAAGTAGAGTAGCCTACTGTTACTAATCCCAAAGGAAATGAAGGTGTCTGACATCTTACATAAATACACAAATACAAAACAAAACATACATGAAAACATCTGTCTGTATTTCTACCCAGGTCTGATGTCATTTCTACCCAGGTCTGATGTCATTTCTACCCAGGTCTGATGCTGTCTGTATTTCTACCCAGGTCTGATGTCATTTCTACCCAGGTCTGATGCTGTCTGTCTGTATTTCTACCCAGGTCTGATGCTGTCTGTCTGTATTTCTACCCAGGTCTGATGCTGTCTGTCTGTATTTCTACCCAGGTCTGATGCTGTGTGTCTGTATTTCTACCCAGGTCTGATGTCATTTCTACCCAGGTCTGATGCTGTCTGTCTGTATTTCTACCCAGGTCTGATGTCATTTCTACCCAGGTCTGATGTCATTTCTACCCAGGTCTGATGCTGTGTGTCTGTATTTCTACCCAGGTCTGATGCTGTCTGTATTTCTACCCAGGTCTGATGCTGTCTGTCTGTATTTCTACCCAGGTCTGATGCTGTCTGTCTGTATTTCTACCCAGGTCTGATGTCATTTCTACCCAGCTCTGATGTCATTTCTCCCCAGGTCTGATGCTGTCTGTATTTCTACCCAGGTATGATGTCATTTCTACCCAGGCCTGATGCTGTCTGCATTTCTACCCAGGTCTGATGCTGTCTGTCTGCATTTCTACCCAGGCCTGATGCTGTCTGTCTGTATTTCTACCCAGGTCTGATGCTGTCTGTCTGCATTTCTACCCGGATCTGATGCTGTCTGTCTGCATTTCTACCCAGGCCTGATGCTGTCTGTCTGTATTTCTACCCGGATCTGATGCTGTCTGTATTTCTACCCAGGTCTGATGTTGTCTGTCTGTATTTCTACCCAGGTCTGATGTCATTTCTACCCAGGTCTGATGTTGTCTGTCTGTATTTCTACCCAGGTCTGATGCTGTGTGTCTGTATTTCTACCCAGGTCTGATGTCATTTCTACCCAGGTCTGATGTTGTCTGTATTTCTACCCGGATCTGATGTCATTTCTACCCAGGTCTGATGCTGTCTGTATTTCTACCCAGGTCTGATGCTGTCTGTCTGCATTTCTACCCGGATCTGATGTCATTTCTACCCGGATCTGATGTTGTCTGTAATTCTACCCGGATCTGATGTTGTCTGTCTGTATTTCTACCCAGGTCTGATGTCATTTCTACCCAGGTCTGATGTCATTTCTACCCAGATCTGATGCTGTCTGTCTGTATTTCTACCCAGATCTGATGCTGTCTGTCTGTATTTCTACCCAGATCTGATGCTGTCTGTCTGTATTTCTACCCAGGTCTGATGCTGTCTGTCTGTATTTCTACCCAGGTCTGATGTCATTTCTACCCAGGTCTGATGCTGTCTGTATTTCTACCCAGGTCTGATGTTGTCTGTATTTCTACCCAGGTCTGATGTCATTTCTACCCAGGTCTGATGCTGTCTGTATTTCTACCCAGGTCTGATGTCATTTCTACCCAGGTCTGATGTCATTTCTACCCAGGTCTGATGCTGTCTGTCTGTATTTCTACCCAGGCCTGATGCTGTCTGCGTTTGCGCGTGCGGGAGCGGTGCTGGGAGACAAGACGCTGTTGAAGAGAGCTGAGGAGGCCGCCCACTTCCTCCAGCAGCACCTCTGGGACCCGGAACAGCGGAACATGCTGCACTCCTGTTACCGTGGAGACGAGATGGAGGTGGAGCAGATGTAAGCTAATGCACAAGTTAGCAAGTTAGCAATGCAGTGACATTAGCAGTTGTAAGCTAATATAGAAGTTAGCAATGCAGTAACATTAGCAGTTGTAAGCTAATGCACAAGTTAGCAATGCAGTGACATTAGCAGTTGTAAGCTAATGCACAAGTTAGCAATGCAGTAACATTAGCAGTTGTAAGCTAATGCACAAGTTAGCAATGCAGTGACAATAGCAGTTGTAAGCTAATGCAGAAGTTAGCAATGCAGTGACATTAGCAGATGTAAACTAATGCAGAAGTTAGCAGGTTAGCAATGCAGTGACATTAGCAGATGTAAACTAATGTAGAAGTTAGCAAGTTAGCAATGCAGTAACATTAGCAGTTGTAAGCTAATACACAAATTAGCAATGCAGTGACATTAGCAGTTGTAAGCTAATGCAGAAGTTAGCAATGCAGTGACATTAGCAGTTGTAAGCTAATGCAGAAGTTAGTTTTTTTGACATTCATCGCCTACGTCTGCTGGTGCAGATTTGAAATATCCCAATAGACGTTAAGTTGTGAGCATCTTCACTTCTTGATGGGGTCTGATTGCGTTCCACAAGATGTTTTTTTGAAATGTAAACAAACACCTGCCCCCATTACAATGGCCAGGATCTCAAAAGGCTGAAGAAAAGAAAAACAATTCTCAGGTACTGCCAAGTCCAGTCCAGGGTCGTGTGAGCATTACACCTGTGTGTTGG
Source organism: Engraulis encrasicolus (assembly GCF_034702125.1). NCBI lineage: Eukaryota > Metazoa > Chordata > Actinopteri > Clupeiformes > Engraulidae > Engraulis > Engraulis encrasicolus. The sequence continues at coordinate 384,838 of NW_026945961.1, forward strand.
CGTTGACTGGCGTTGGTTGTAGCATCTTGATGGGATCTGATTTCGTTCCACATTTCATCCAAAAGGCTTCTTGAAGTGTCCTTCTACTATTTCTGGAAGTGTGTGCTGAATCCCCAACTCCCCTCAACTTAAATAATTGAGTTTTGCTTCTCTCCTGCTCTTCTCTGAGTCTGGTAATATTACTTCTAGTTCCGAGCTAGCTCAGGGGTTCCCAAACTTTACCATGACAAGGCCCCCCATACACCACTAGATTCCAGCCAAGGCCCCCATATACCACTAGATTCCAGCCAAGGCCCCCCATATACCGCTAGATTCCAGCCAAGGCCCCCATATACCACTAGATTCCAGCCAAGGCCCCCCATATACCACTAGATTCCAGCCAAGGCCCCCATATACCACTAGATTCCAGCCAAGGCCCCCCATATACCGCTAGATTCCAGCCAAGGCCCCCCATATACCACTAGATTCCAGCCAAGGCCCCCCATATACCACTAGATTCCAGCCAAGGCCCCCCATATACCACTAGATTCCAGCCAAGGCCCCCCATATACCGCTAGATTCCAGCCAAGGCCCCCATATACCACTAGATTCCAGCCAAGGCCCCCATATACCAGTAGAGTCCAGCCAAGGCCCCCCATATACCGCTAGATTCCAGCCAAGGCCCCCCATATACCGCTAGATTCCAGCCAAGGCCCCCCATACACCACTAGATTCCAGCCAAGGCCCCCATATACCAGTAGATTCCAGCCAAGGCCCCCCATATACCGCTAGATTCCAGCCAAGGCCCCCCATATACCGCTAGATTCCAGCCAAGGCCCCCCATATACCACTAGATTCCAGCCAAGGCCCCCATATACCACTAGATTCCAGCCAAGGTCCCCCATATACTGGTAGATTCCAGCCAAGGCCCCTCATATACAGGTAGATTCCAGCCAGGCCCTCCACATACAAGTAGATTCCAGCCAAGGCCCCCCACATACCGGTAGATTCCAAACAAGACCCTCATATACCAGTAGATTCCAGCCAAGGCCCCCATATACCACTAGATTCCAGCCAAGGCCCCCCATACACCACTAGATTCCAGCCAAGGCCTATGGACATGGACCATGTCACACTATGTTTTCAGTGCGCCCCCTTTCACTACCATAGTCTTTGTCTATGTGTCAGAGCCCATTGGGATATACACTATATGGTAAAATAACGATAATAGTCGTAATGTTGAATAGATTATAATTCAGTCCGTATTGTTCATCTTACATGTATTTTTGTTTATTTTAGCATACATTAAGTATTCAATTATTTATTTTGTTCTTCCTCCAACTTGCTGCGGAGCCCCTAGCAACCCCGCATGACCACCCAGGGGTCCCCGGCCATTACTTTTTGAAAGTCACTGAGCTAGCGTGCAGACCGCCAACAGCTTTTGCCGGGCCCAGGAAAGAGACTCTGAATGGGGCCCCAGAGGCGATTCTAGGGTCATGTGGGCCCCAAGCGAAAATGCAAAATAATGAACATTTGAACCAAAATCGCCACAACTGTGGTAAAGTGTGGGCTGTTATCCACTATCTAGGGGCTTGGGGTCCCCAAGCGGCTGCCTGCCTGCCTTGCCTGGTGGCAAGATGCGCCTCTGTGGGGCCCCCATGCATTACATACAATGTAATGAAAACCCCCTCTTTCCCTGGGCCCGGGACAACAGACCTCTTTGCTCCCCCTCCTCTTCCATGGTAGCATGTATCATTGAACCAAATGAAAGGTTTCCCGCTCAATTGGGCTGCTTAGAATGGCTGTGTGTAGGTAAAAATGACATTTTGCAGGAACACCCGCCCAATTTTGCACATAGAAATCAATAGAATTGGGTGGGGTTTATAGTGCTTCCAGGCAAGTTTTGAGCATTTTCTGGGCTGGAAATCATCAGTCTCATCTGGCAACCCTGGGTTCCAGCGATCAGCCAGATAATCAAGGAGGCAAAGAGCGGAAACAACACTCTGTCGGTCGTCTGGCTGGATCTAGCTAAAGCCTACCCAAGTGTACCTCAGCAGCTCATCCAAAAGGCACTGGAGCACTACCTAGCACCACCAGAGGTGGCGCTGCACCTACCAATGACACTGGAGCACTACCTAGTACCACCAGAGGTGGCGCACCTAGTAATGGCGCACATGGATAGGATGAGTATGAGATTCACAGTGGGGAACTTTACCACCAAGTGGCAAAGACTCGAGAAGGGCATCATTACATTACATTACATTACATTACATTGCAATTGGCAGACGCTTTATAACCAAAGCGACTTTCAAAAGAGGACATAATCAAGCCAACATCACAAGCAAATACAAAGTGCACAGGAGATATACAGAACAACAAGTGCAGTTGCAAAGAGTAAATAAAGAGTACACACACACACACACACACACAAACTAAACTGAACTAAACATCATTTCAGTGGTCCTGTTCGTGGCTGCAATGAACCTGCTACTTGAGGCAGGAGGGACACAGTGTAAAGGTCCTAAAGTTGTCGATGGCACAAGACACCCTGCCTGTCGAACTTTCATGGACATCGTGACCGTGATGACCCCCATCGATCCAGTTATGGACCTATGGTTCAATACACCCCACCATTTTTAAAATGGCGTTTTTAATGTGATTTTGATGTCCATTTATAGGTAGGATAGGTTACAAGAGATTACTACTTTTTTTTTTTTTTAAAGGTACACTGTGCAATATCTTTAGTTGTTTATTTCCAACATTCATTCTACCCATTCACCTTTTTCATGAATACTTACCACCACCATCAAATTCTAAGTATTCATTATGACTGGGAAAATTGCACTTTTCATACATTAAAAGGGGGATCTTCTCCATGGTCCGCCATTTTGAATTTCCAGAAATAGACATTTTTAGCTGCAAAAATGACTGTACTTGGGCCATACTAGAAAATATTAGTTTATTACTTAGTAAACTTTCATGAAAAGATCAAATTTGGCAATAGGCAACCCAGTTTCAATGAGCAGCATGTATGGAATAGCGGACGACGAGGTGTCCCGATATCAAGGGAAATAATGGACGAGGCGGAGCGTTCTAAACAGCCCGACGGCGCAGCCGAAGGGCTGTTCGCTTCGCCAAGTCCATTTTCCCTTGATATCGGGACACCTCGAAGGCCGCTATTCCGCTTATCACCCGGTCACCAGCATTTAAGTATTACTTTATTAATATGTTGATCTAAGGCTTCGTGAGAAAGTAGATTCACCACTGCGCTTGGTACGTTGCCATGGGCACCACTTCCTAATCTAGTGAGACGCGCCTCTATCGGAGGCATGTAAGGACGCGCGCAGAATGTTGGTGACTTGACAACCAAATGCGATAGAATTGACGACTGGGTTTTTGACTTGACAACCAGATGCGATAGAATTAGTAACGGGGTCTTGACTAGACAACCAGATGCGATAGAACTAACGACGCGGTCTTGACTAGACAACCAGATGCGATAGAACTAGTAACGGCACTTTGCCAGAAAGTTAGAGAAGAAGCAACTTGGACGCCCGCACGCCCGCATGACATCATAGGTGTCCTGCTACCGGGGAATAAAGGACACCTGCTCAGCCAATCAGAAGACGTCGCGTCTGCTCACTGGGTGATAAAATTGCANTACCTTTTTTGACCATTTCCTGCACAGTGTACCTTTTAAGTTTAAAAATAATAATAATGATGATTTGAAGCTTGGATGCACCACCACATTATATCATGTGGTTGTTTTCTGGACTGAAGGGTAAGAAAACTTTCCAAGGGCGTATCACGATTCTGCCTTCTCTCATCCCGATACAGTATCGTGACTCTGTGTGTGGCTGTTTCTCGGGTCAGTACAATATCATTACAGCCCTACTCTCCAGTCCATTCTGCACCCCCATCATGCATCACCACCATCCCGTCCTTTAGATGCACAGGCCATGTGCACGCCTCAAACCGCAATGGCACAGTATGCTGTTTAATGCCATGTGCACGCCGCAAACCCGCAATAGCACTGTATGCTGTTTAATGCCATGTGCACGCCTCAAACCGCAATAGCACAGTATGCTGTTTAATGCCATGTGTGCACGACTCAAACCTGCAATAGCACAGTATGCTGTTTAATGCCATGCGTGCACGACTCAAACCCTCATGAATTAATAAGAAGTGGAGTTAGGAGGTTTCTGCTGGTCAGCAATGATACAGCATGCAGTTGAACAGCACGCTACATGCTAATCAGTATGCAGTTGAACAGCACGCTACATGCTAATCAGTATGCAGTTGAACAGCACGCTACATGCTAATCAGTATGCAGTTGAACAGCACGCTACATGCTACGCTACATGCTAATCAGTATGCAGTTGAACAGCACGCTACATGCTAATCAGTATGCAGTTGAACAGCACGCTACATGCTACGCTACATGCTAATCAGTACAGTATGCAGTTGAACAGCACGCTACATGCTAATCAGTACAGTATGCAGTTGAACAGCACGCTACATGCTAATCAGTATGCAGTTGAACAGCACGCTACATGCTAATCAGTATGCAGTTGAACAGCACGCTACATGCTAATCAGTATGCAGTTGAACAGCACGCTACATGCTACGCTACATGCTAATCAGTATACAGTTGAACAGCACGCTACATGCTACGCTACATGCTACGCTACATGCTGGTGAGCGTCATCATGCACACTCATGACTATGCTGGTGGTCTGAACTGGCTTTGAACCCCGTTGGCAG
>NW_026945962.1:0-24568 GCF_034702125.1 Engraulis encrasicolus
AATTTTGGTCTTGTGTGCGAAGAAACGTGAGTAAACTTAATTGTTTGATGTCTGCATGTGTTAGGCTACGGTGTAGGGGAGACCAGGGCTAGTTGGCACAAGGGCAAGTTGGCACACGCTCATTTTCTGGGCCATTACAGGTTCAATATTCAAAATTCCAACTCTAATATGATGCCCATCTTCAATAGAGATAATCCAACTAATTCAGTGTGATCAACATTATAAAATCTTACAGTGAGTGAAACTTTTTTATTTTGTGATGTCCAAACTAAGAATCGGCACCTTCCATTTAAATTAGTTCTATAAAAAAATAGTAAGGAATAGAAACATATAGATATTCTGTGTAATAAACAGGGAATCCAGCTCTAATTTGATATTAAACCTGGAATTCTGTGATGTCAGGTGTTAACAGGAGAACATGATTTCAGTCAAGAGTGCTGTCCTGTTGTGTAGGGGGCAAGTTGGCACACCATTGACTTTCTATGGCCATAAGAATGTATTGGATGTATTGTGGAAAAATCTTATTCTACTACTATTTACCAATAATATGAGTATGATTGCAATATATACAGTATATTTAATGTACATATGCTACTGTCTAGGCCTACATGCCTAAATATAAGTTATAGTCAATATTGTAGCTGCAATTGTAGCCACAATGGAGTGCATTCGTAGTGATTATGTTTCACTCCTTCATAAAGCAGTCAATGTTGTTTTATTTTACTAAACAGTAACTCATGATATTTTAAATATTCAGTATTCAGTAACTATTGAGCAGTTTTCATGTTCATTGACATAATTTAATGCAATTTAAATGTGTGCCAACAAGCCCCAACTACATGTGCCAAGTTGCCCCGGGTTGGGGCAATTTGGCACAAATTCACAACAATTCTTTAATCTCATATAGATGGAAACAATGAATTATCAACCAAAAGATGCATGTGTCTAATATTTAGCTGAGATGTAACCCTTTTAGAATATCTTAGTTGGGGAGTTTTAAAGCAATGTATGCCAAAGATATGACAATCGAACTGAAAAGTGTGCCAACTAGCCCCGGTCTCCCCTATTATTTGGCAGGAGTTGTTTAAACTTTGTGTAATTTCAATCGCAGAGGTAGGTAGGCAGGCCTATTTTGTTTACCCCAAAGTGTGTTACTGTTTTATCTGCAGCTATTTTATCTGGATGGTTATTATTGTATCAGCCTACTTGTATTCATAATGCGTTAATATATGTGTATAATGGATGTTTTTATCATTATTTAGTCGATTATGAGGGGAAACCTTGCCGTTTTGGTTGGCTATTTTGAACTTGTAATGGGGCATTTGGTATCTAGCTATTAAGTCAGGCTCAAGGAGGTCTACATACTGTATCATTGGTCAGGCTAGAACTAGAACTAAATGCATATTTCTCTGAGCGGTGTTGCCGCACGTCCAGGTTTTCCCGGAGGTTTTTCGTCTCTGTTTTTTTTTGTGGTCTGTTCGGGAAAATGGAATAACCTACCCGTGAGGTTTTGTACTTCCTCACATTGTCTCCCGTTGTGTAAGTCAATTGGTCTCCAAACCATTCACAAAAGCTGTTTTATTATTTTGATTGACCTGAGGGAGTTCAAACATTGAAAGACCATACAACAATGCCAACCATTATCAATCGAAAGGATTAAATGACGTGGTTAGTTTGCCAGGAGGAAAGTTATGTCATATTTGCAACCTCCATCAATGTAGGTGAGTCATGACGATGTGATCATCAAACACTTGGGTTTGATAATGTTGTAGCAGAGATATATTCTAGTAAGGGGAGATAGGACGGGTCCATAGAAATTAACGGTGAAGATTCGTAACGCAAATATGGCGTCTACCCGCACATCTCCCGCCTTTCTGGTAACAAGAGCCAATGTGCCTGCTGAGCTGCGTTGCCAGTGATCCAATCATCGGGCTGCATCGGCGCACGCGAAATTATGCACATGCTCAGTTGTGAAAAGCCGTTGCTCTCATGCCGTTATGGAACTACTGCGCCTGCGCTCTGTCAAAAAAACCGTGAGAAAAGTGGCTCAAAAAGCTTTATTTTGACTCGTATGACACAACCAAGTAGTCTAGATTGATCAGTTTTTCACGGTCGTTTCAGCCATATGGTTTTCACAACCGCCTCCGTCCTACACTCAGTTTCCCCATTCATTTTTCCCATTGACTCTCAGATCTGGTCTACTTAATCGCGAAATAGCACCCCGGAGGCGTCACCAAGATGGCCGCCATATGTCCCCTCTCATTCTAGAATCTCTCTGGTAGTAGTGCTAGTACACGTCTGTGGGCACGCACCATTGCTACGTCAACCTGTCCCTTCAGAAAATTTAAGAGTAGCTGATGTCCGGAAAAGACCGTGTTTCCAATGTGCTTGTTCCAAAATTGTTGTTCTGCCTTCCATTTAATTCCATGCCCGAGTTTAGTTTCTCCCACGTAAATCTTATGGTGAATACCGCCACCTAGTGGACTTTCTCGCGGTACTGCGCCTTCAGCGCAAATCTACTTCCTGGTTAGTTTCCAGTGTTTTCAAGTGTTTTCTGTCGTTAAGACACAGACTTCATCTCTCCCGCAATTTATATATTTTCACACTTGAGCCTTGGACAATATTAGTCTGTAAGTAATAATTTTGTGATGGATGTTGTTTGTAACGAAATTGCATTGATATTTTGATGTATATTTCTATCTATTTGCCTCAAGAAGTGATGTTCACTTTCCTGTAAAGTTTGGCTAGTCAGATTCTACTGAGCTAAGCTAGGTCACGTTGTGTTGACTGAAAATAGATCGCTGGGTTGCTTGTAGATTTGTGTGTCGTGGAAATGTTGAAGTAAGTGAAACTGTTGTATGTTTATTTCGTTTTCTGTTAACAGTTTTACAGTAAAGAGAAGTGTTAAGAGATGTATTGAGATTGGAAGTGCAAGTGTACAAAGTGAAAGTGCAAGAGAAAAGTCAGTAAGGAAATGAAAGAAAGAAAATAAAAGGACAAAATTACACTTCAGCTTGCCTTCTCTTGAACTGTTCGCTAGCTGTCTAGTTCTGCACCAGTAACGCAGAGGCAGCGTAGTTGTCTATATTAGTTCTTGCTTTTCTCCTGATTTGCTTATGGGTTAGCAAATCAGGCATTATGCCTACTGCGGTGGTGTCACATGCAGACCAACACATTTCAAGAATATGTTGTCAGGACTTGTCAACTTGCCAGGTGCATAACTGATTAAGTTGGATGATATATACACATTTTATAGCGTGTCCATTCGAATTTCGTGTGTAGGCCGAGAAAGTGTTCTATGGTGGTCAACACACTCATTTGAGGGGGCAGCTCTGAATACAAGATTGCCCCATTCGCTGCTGAAAACCTGGCCGAGGCGGAGTAGATGCTAGTAGGCCTACTTCTAGTATTTTGATGTGTTGCTCTCAAACTGAATGACTCGAATTGACTTTTTTGTGTTTGCGCATGGTGCACCAGCAGTACCAAAAATATATACTATAGTGGACCTCCATGTCATCACTCCTTTTTTGCACTTTGTTAACACACACAAAAGACACAAGGCATCTGTGATGTGCGTATCCGCAGCTCTCAACCCCCGCGCTTGGGCGCGATGTGAACAGTGAGACCAGGACCTGGTGTGTGAGCAGTGTGTGAGAGAGGAGCACGAAGATCATGTCACCTGCTCCACAAAGGAGGCCGTGGAGGACCGTAATGAGAGAGAGAGAGAGAGGAGAGAGGAGAGAGAGATAGAGAGAGAGAGAGAGAGAGAGAGGAGAGAGAGAGAGAGAGAGAGGAGAGAGAGAGAGAGAGAGAGAGAGAGAGAGAGAGAGAGAGCATGTTTTTTATATACTTATGAACATTATAATTTTGAACCATCTGCCTTCACGTTAAAGCTGGTTGGTTTTAATGAAATATCAGGAAGACATCAAAGTGTACGGCTGTCGTCTTCTCAATGTTGACCATTTCCAAGACAGCGCTTCAGTTTTGAGTCTACACTGTATCACTGTATGTTTTCTCATGATGATGATGCGTGTTTTTTTTTTTACTGAGGTCCTTCAACGATAAGCTGAGGGCTTTAAATGATGAGAGAGTTAGGTTCTTTGTAATGGAAAGACACAGCGTCAAATCATGCATTAAGTTATACATTCTACTGACATGAATGAGTTAAAAAAATAAACATAGGGTTTCTCGTGCACACCAGAAACTTTCTTATGCCCGCCTGAAAATGTTCTGGTTCACATGTGCGCGTCACTTTCCCCTGCGCACCTGAGATTGTAGTTTCTGGTAGGCACGACGTTTCTGGTGTGCATGAGAAACTTTCTGGTAAGGTATTTTTTAAAGGCTTTGTTACATTGTCATTGTACACTACATGCACAAGTATTCCCAGTATTTGTGAAGTCACAAGTATATGAATATGTCAACTACTAAGATGATTGTGTAAAATCATGTGTCTTGTGTGAGCAGAAGCAGTCCTAGCACGCGGAGCGTCTGGTGAAAGCGGAGTTTGAGAAGATCCACCAGTTCCTATGTGATCGTCCTGAAGGAGTAGGAGGACCAGAAAAGCCGCAAGATGAAGGACACCGTGGACAAACTGTCTGGTGACATGGCCTCCCTAATGAACGCCATCAGCACCATAGAGGAGGCCATGGATGCGGATGACATGCTGTTTCTGAAGGTAGGGACAGTGTGTATTATTGCATTCCATTATACTGTATCACTATTGGCAGACATTTTTGTCCAGGAAAATGTTATAAACCCTGGAGCAATGTGAAGTTAGGTGCCTTGCTCAAGGGCACTTCAGCCATGGTGAGATGTGATTGACGCTAGATCATGCTAGAATTCTTACTGGCCGGACAAGTGGCCGGCTGCATTGCAGAATACCGGACATTTAGAATATCTAACGGACCTTCCCTCATATAGCCAAACACACACTCCCTAATAGGTCAAAGTGGCTAGTAAATTGGTCTTTTCTACCAGCAAAACTTAAGATTCATTTGCATTGGGCCAGTTGGCTGGTGTTAAAGAGCCAGCTGCTTGTATGCATGGGGAGCAAAAGCGCGCTCTCTTTCATGAAACGGTTTTGCAAGCGCAATGCTCTTTGTGTTTACTGTTAAAATACAAAAAAAACCCTGAATTGTTCCTTGACATCAGCCAGCTGTGTGAGTCAAGTGAAAGGGAAGCAACTTGATTGGGGAGAACGCCGTGGGGGACGAGAGCGCAAGCAACACTATTGCGTGATGTTTAGACTATTACACGTTCATTTACATAGGCTATTCATAACTATTTTCGTCTTTGTTCAGTTTCATATCACTGGTGTTTTGTGTGACATTCAGTGTTTAAAATGAGCTAATATTATTTACTGATTAATTTTAGTCATTTTTTGTCTGACATTTTGGCCGGTCACATTTTATTTTGCCGGACATTCATGATGCAAAACGGCCAATGTCCGGACACAGCCGGCTAACGTGAACCCTGCCTACGACAATCTGATTCTACAAGGGGTGTCACGATAACCGGTAATCAGCCACGTTAAAAAGTGCTGACAATAATCATTACAGCTTGAAAAAAAAATACTGTACCGTACCAGATAACCATACTGTACACCATGACACTGTGAGCTTTTTTGACCTCTCCAAGTCTGCTGATGTTGCCACAGAGGCACACTTTGTTGCCTAACACCTAATTTCAAAGCTGTAGTCAAAGTGAATTGCTGAACCAATAACATGTAATTACATACTGTGATCATTTCCTCCTCATAACTTCAGAATGACAAGCAATTCATGTATTGTGCCTTAAAACATGGGGGTTTTTCAGTTTGTGTAGGACTATCAATGCTTTATGTTCAACTAAATTTTTCAAAATTGCAACATAAGCAAGGCGAGCAATGGAAGTAATTGGCTTTGTATTGAGTCGAAGTTGTATTGAGACAAAAGCGAGGCTAGAGGCAATTAGCGTGACGAGAGCGACAGTTTGTAGTTGAACTCATAGGAATATTATTGCCAGTTCGGTAAAGATAGCTGAGTATGGCGGGTAAACTTCACCGCGAGTTTTACCTCCTGTAAGATGGTCCGGAAAAATTACCTCTTTAAAGTTTCAGCTCATGTTAATCACCCACCCCTTGCCGTCTACGGAGGGTCCTATCGTGCATGTGGTTATGTTTGACTGAATATAGCATTGCCCTATCATGCTCATCCCCCGCCAATCGTTTCCCTTGATGACAGGCCCCGATGACCTTTGGCCGCAACACAGCAGGTGGCTGCATGGCGGTGTCGGACGACCTGCTGACCGCACACTACACAGAGGACTACCAGGAGCAGCAGCTGCCCGACAACCCCGAGCGACTACAGGTATGTAGGGGTGTCACGATAACCAATATACCGTAGCCCGTATACCATACTTTGGATCCATGCTAATTTCACATTCAGTATTTAGGAGTCATTCTTCCTTTGTCATTTCTGTTTCACTTTCATAAAACCACACACATGCATATAGATTACATGTAATTACTGATTTTTTATTATAATAAATCCCCAAGAACCACTTGAACATCTTCAAGTGTGCGTTCTTACCGTTACCCCTCAGTGGCCACAACTTTCCGCAAATAATTTATTCATCATATCAAGTTATATGTATTTGTTAACTCCCTGACAACAGAAACATTCATCCCCAGCAAATGACTGCTGTATGTTTTCTGTGTACCCAGTAAATGGTGATGATGGTGCAGCTCCTGTGTGGACATGCTCTGTTACAACAACACAACACCGAGCCAGAAGACGAAGCCGTAACATAAGCAGCAGGTAAGTAATACACGTGATGGCAATATACGTTCATTAACTTCACAACTATGTGTTTTTGTTGGGTTACGGGTTCCGAATAACATTTAGAAACATATTTTTCACAATCGTGTGTGAATGCAGCCACCTCTAATTCTAGTTCTATAGCATTTGTAGGGACCTCAGTAAATGTATAGCCTATTTAGCCATCCCATTCGTGTAAAGGGAGTCAGATAAAGTAAAGCAATTCAATCCGCTGTATCTTGTCCTGATCATCGCTATTATTCTTACTCTACATGTCCTAAACAGGCTGCAAGTTGCCTTTCCTTCCCTGTAGAAGCACGTTACAGGCGGCTATAAGCAGTGTGCACAACGCATTCCAAATAAGAACACATTTGACATAGAAACCATAGACTAATCTGCTGTTATCAGAAGTGGTGCCAAAGTATTCTATTGAAATTAACCAAATGCTGAGCAAAATAAAATTAATTATTGCCATTAACATAGCACAGCACGTTTAAAGGACCAGTTCAGTCAATTTTTTTAACATGCAGTTGTAATGCTCACACTACCTTGGACTTGTCAGTACCTGAGGGTTTTTTTTCTTCTTCCGAAATCTTGGTCATTGTAATGGGGGCAGTGCTTTGTTTACATGTCAAAAAAACATTTTTATTTATTCCCAACACCCAAAAACATCCGAAAGGTTATACAACATCAGCAGACAACTAGCAAACAGCGGTACCTTTCGGGGAAATGTTTGGAGTAGTCCTATGCAAAAACATTTTTTTAATGTAAACAAACGCTGCCCCCATTAGAAAAGCTCATCTCGGATAATAATCATATCTCGTGGCATCACCGAGTACTGACAAGTCAAGGGTAGCGTGAGCAATACAACAGCATATTGAAATTGACTGAACTGGTCCTTTAAGCCTACTTGCCCAAGAATATGGCAATAAGAGTACTTTCATCTGTGTGACAGTGACCTATACATATTCTACATATTGTGCTATCATGCAGTTATGTTATGCCCATTCACTTTCATTTGATTTTTAAGTGAAAACGAAAGGATGTACGTGGTCTACACTTCTGTACACAGACTCGTGTGCACAAACAAATCTCAAGACAACCGATCACAAGTTATCTGTATTGTAAAGTGATCGTCTGTTTTTAAATACAGCTGATATAAACTCTCCTGACCTTAACCTTAACGGAGCACAGTGGAAGTTGTCTAAACTATATTTCTCAACCTAACCTTTAACTGTCAGTTGCTTTGGTTAAAAGCGTCAGCTAAATGTAATGTAATGTAATCTCTCCCCCACTTTCAGTTGCTGTCGAATGACCGTGCTGACCTCCAAGCTGAGCTATGGCAAGGCAGTAAACACATCAGTGGTAAGCTTCTCCATACACCTTCATTGTCTTTGTCCTCACCCATCGAAATTGTCAATTTGTTTGCTCATTATTGCTGAGCATTGTATATTCCTCATAACTCATCGAGACGTGTTAATGCCAAAGCCCTTTTGAAAAGTAACATTTTGAAAAATACTTCAATAAACACAAAATATATCTCCACAATATGCACAGACTATGTTCAATGCAATATCGGTTTAACAGACAACATAAAACTAAGTTCTATATTAAAACTTTTATATTTTATATATTTCTAACTGTTCATTGTCAGAAATTTCTGATCTGCCAATGACATGGTGGCAACTCTGTGAATTTAGGCAAGTACACATAGTTGAAATCACCTGAGTTCAAACCGAGCATCAGAATGGGGAAGAAAAATGATTTAAATTACTTTCAACATGACATGGCTGTTGGTGCCAGAGGGTCTTGGTTGGGGTATTTCAGAAACAACTGATCTACTGGAATATTGAAGTTATTGTGATACACATAACTTACTAAAATCTTATTCTGTTCTCCAGGTTTTGGACCAACCAGCTCTCCAGCTGCATCACTGAATCGGTGGAACCGCACAAACTACAAGTCTGCTGTGCCTCATGCATACTCCCGGCCGACCACAGTGCAAGATTTAACTACTTATAACAAGGGACAACATGGCATCCCCCACATCCTTTCCCATGGTGTTGTCTCAATGTTTTTGAAGTATCTGGTTTGTGTGTGTGTTTAAGTTACTACTTCTGACCACGTACTATCAATAGGTGTCTTAACACTTCAGAGTAACAAGAGAAATCAGAGCAGGCCAAATTTTAAGTAAAGTTCATAAAGGCTGGAGCAGGCTTCACCCAACAATTTTTCTCTTATTTTAACACTAGAACTACCACGGAGGGGTCAATTGACCTTTTTACCTAAAAGCCCCACAAGGGGGTCATTTGACCCTTTGGACCCCCTGCGGACACTCCTTTTGTTGTGGAAATGTGGCTGTTAGCAGCTCACAGCTGTCACTTGAGACACAGAGTGTGTGTGTGTGTGTGGATCATTTCCAATGCCTGTTGAGTGCTGTATCTCTGCATCTTCCTTACTTGGAGAGGAGCTTCTTTCACCACAACATTTTTGAGGGAAATTAAGCAGTAGTCCACATGCACTGGTATTTATCCATCTAACAATTGCCAGGTTGCATTCACATGAGTCGTTATGGTCACATGGCATGGGAGATTCACACGTTACAGTTTTTCGATTGGTTTGGCTAATTTTTCGAAACTGAGATGACATTCTCAAAACAACACGGACAAATCCCCAAACCAACTTGCAATTTCCCAAAACAGAATGGCATTTTTCATTGCTTTCATCAGATATCAAATGCTTTGTACATGTCTCAAATGTTTAGTACATCTCTGCAGATGGATATGTACAAATACCCTTCAGTTGACACATTCAGCATACATTCAGCACATTTTCCAAATAAATTCACCTTGCTTATCTAAACGAATTAGACAATTCTCAGTCTAATGGTTGCCCTCTCCAAAACACGTCAGCATTATTTCATTGTGTAAGTCATCATATGCAAAGTGGTCTACGTAGTTCCCAAAACTGTCAAGGACATCATATTTTAAGAATTTCATTACATAGTAAATTCATGACAGTGTTCAACAGGTCAGATGGTATTGTAACTTTACTAGTTAGTAGAAAATAATTTTACAACCGTGTATACTACAGTTTCCATGTTATTTGGCTAATTTCATGACATTTTTCAAACGACATTCTGTTTTGAACAATTGCTAGTTGCTTTGGCATTTGTCCATGTTATCTCTGTTTTGAGAAATGAGCCAAACCCATGAGAAACCTGTGATATATGGGCATTACTTTCTGTATATGAATTTACAGTAAAGAAAGTTACTGATAAATGTCCTTGGTAAATTATCTGTGTTGTCAAACTTCAATAGTTTCACTCACTTTTCATTTTTATACATAGTCGAAATCTGTTAGCTGAACGTAGATAAAACACCTAACCATTTTGACTGGCAGTGCTTACACAATGGCAAAGGGACAATGTATTTTGAGGGTACTGATGATATATGTGGGGAAGAAATTTAGTTTTGACACATGGGTAAACTGTTTTTGTGGTGATATGAGCGAGTGATGAGGATCCATGTAGTTATGCTGAACCATCCAGTTTATTTTGACAGAAGGACTAAATGAATGCAAATGAGCCAAAGCAATTGAGAAGGATCTATGCCATTTTGATGGTACTGACTATTTATATGTCAGACGGTTTAGTGCTGATGCAAGAATGAGGTGTTTTGGGAGGTATATGACATTTTGCTAGTTATCTGAACTGTTGTGCAGAAGTGTAAGAATGTTTGTCCAAATGACCCAATGGTTATAGGAATGTCATCTCAGTTTCAAGAAATGAGCCAAAACAATCGAGAAAAACTGTAATTCAACCATTATCTGGTTGCAGTCATATGATTCGTCATGATCACATGGGACATTCACACGTTCGTTCATTGATGACTTACTGTATATGAAGAAAATGTGCTGACATGTTTTCAGGACAACTACTACACTGAAAATCAACCAATTGGGATAGATCAGCAAGGTACATTCAGTTGAAAATTAAATGTAAGCTGATTGTGTTAACTGTAGGATACTTGTACATAACCATTTGCAAGGATGTACTAAATGATTGAGACATGTACAAAAGCATTTGAAATTTGATGAAAGCAATGATAAATGCCATTCTGTTGTGAGGAACTGCAAATTAGTTTTGGGATTTGTCCATGTTTTGAGAATGACATCTCAGTTTCAAGAAATGAGCCAAACCAATGAAAAACGGTAACAAACTGTCCGCCAAACTGTGCTATCTGTCTTTATTGCTGATATCTTCATGCAAGTTGCTATTTACCTGTGGTGACTGATTTTGGAGGCTGACAGCCCTTGGGAAGAAGCTGTCTGTCCCTCTGTCTTGGCTGTTAGCACTGTAAGGTGTGACCCCCTCACCCCTCACCCCACACACGGCCCCTAACAGCCTCATTACCATAACAAAATGAGTGATTAGTGTATTAGGTAAAAGCCACCGGGTCAAATGACCCCTCTCTGGTACTTCTAGGTAGGCAGAAAAATCCTGGTAGTTCTAGGGTGCTGACCAAAATATTGTAAAACTGAAAAATGAAAAAAGGTTGCATCATGCATAGGTTTCTTTATTACGCAGACGCGTTTCGGCGTTCTGCCTTCCTCATTGTAATAAAGAAACCTATGCATGGTGCGACCTTTTTCCATTTTTCAAATTATAAGTAGCACATTTACACCCTACTATAGTATCACAAGGGATTGGTGACTTTGGTGAATAAAATAGGAAGTAAGTATATTTCAGCCCTTAAGACTCAGAGAGAGAGGAATTGGTTAAGTGCGATTTAATGAGAAGATAATTGACTATGCATTTAACAGAAGGTAGACAGTCTTTGGCGTAGGTCCAATCATCAGCCCGGGTCTTCTTGCGCCAGTAGAGCCTGATGTAGCTGTGCAGCAGGAAGCGGACCTTTAACCCCGCAGACAGGTAGACTGGACCAACCTGGTGGTGGTGGGGATGGAGGAGGAGATTTTAACCACCGAACCTGCAACAGCAAGAGTTAGACATGTCACTATAAAGGGAAGTGGTGGTTGCTGATTGGCTCTGCAAAATGCACATGTGGCATTCGAATCTTACTAGCAGAACTAGCGCTGGCTACTCTCCTCTAAATCAACACAAAATGTCAAGTTATTGTGTGCCTTAATAATGCAACATGTGCAAATGTTCAAGATGCCTTGCCTTGCATTTATTTTAATAACATGACTTTTCAAATCACAATTTTATGCAACAGTATGTATACATTTTATTTTTAAATGATTGAATGAATGAATGATAGCTTGAGTTGTGACTCCTTGCATTTTGTTTTAAAAACAATTAATTCTGTTAAACATTCTTACGCAAAGGACTTTTCCCTATTTGAATGTCATACAAAATTGAAATTAAACATTGAGTGTTTGCTCCTTATTTTTTGTTTTGTTTTATTTTGTTTTAACTCAACACGAGCCATTTGTTAAAGGTCTCACGGTTTCCCCTCTTTGAATGGTATACATTGTATAGTAGCAGTAGGATAACATTATCTGTAAGTTTTGACTGATATGCCCAACCCAAGAACAACGTGGACTGGAGCTAAGGTGGGTCGTCCAAAAAACAGAGTTCATGGTGTTAAAGAAAAAAGCAGAGGTTCATCAATTGGCTCTGATTTTTCCCCCCATTGTTTTCATGGTCCTCTATAAACACATACGTGGGGGAGGGGAATGTGTTGTAGTTAGGGGATTGACACTATTTCACCCCTGAGCGCACTGTTTGATGAACTACAGTCACTATATAGCAGGGGCGGGGAACTTTTTTTTTTCATTCAAAGGCCCGTTGAAGTCCTCCAAGGGCCTCATTATGAACACGAACCAGGATTTCCCCCGACCCCACCTTCTCTAAGCCCGCCCCTTATATATAACTAAACTCTATTGCAAACGTAATTGGTAAGAGTCCTTTACAAAATGTGTTATATTTCATGTGAAGCGGCATAACATTAAACTCATGTCGGGGGCTGGATAAAACAGACACAGGTTCCCCACCCCTGCTGTAGGCTACAGAATGTATTGAACAAGCTTGCTATTGAAAATTAGAAATTCAAATGTTGGCTGATGTGACGGAGGTCATCTTGCACCTGTTCACCCCCCTCGGGGATCGAACCTGCATCCTCGTCAACTACAACGGTTCGGCAATGGGAGACACAGTACGATACCGCTGGGCCAAGAGACTAGTCTCTCGGCCCAACGGCACGAGACTGTATGAGGCTATCGGAGGGAGGTTTTACCAACGTTCCACGCCAACTCTGTGCTAGTTAGCCTCCGTTACACTCTCCCCCTTAAACCTCACTCCCATCCGGGTCAGCGGCACCACTGTGACGGAGGTCATCTTGCACCTGTTCACCCCCCTCGGGGATCGAACCTGCATCCTCGTCAACTACAACGGTTCGGCAATGGGAGACACAGTACGATACCGCTGGGCCAAGAGACTAGTCTCTCGGCCCAACGGCACGAGACTGTATGAGGCTATCGGAGGGAGGTTTTACCAACGTTCCACGCCAACTCTGTGCTAGTTAGCCTCCGTTACACTGAGCATGGAGCAGCAAACTGCTGTGCAATTTGCCACAAGCCATGACGTGAATTCCATTGCCATAGTAGGCTACAGAGTACTGAACATTGGGTTTTGTTGTTGTTGTTGTTGTTCTTGTTTAACAGTGGTTCCTTCCAGAAGCTGCATGACATTGGTAGGGCCTATGGCTTGACCAACTCGGCAATGCAATACATGCAATTATCTATGGAAGTGCTAGCTGAAGCAATTGTAGCCTCCCCCCATGTCAGTATCAATGACGTCTGGGGGTCTCTTCTATGACTAGTCCGGTTTCAAAAGATTGGAGCTTGTTTGAAAACTACCTAATGCATAGGCTAACAACTTTCCAAGCATACAGTTTAAAGGTGCTTGGACACACAGGAGGCGTCAGGACCCTGTTGCTGGGTATGTGTGCGACAGACACAATGCCAAAGAAGCTAAAAGCACTAGTAAGCCACAGATAATTATGTTGCCAATACTGGACTTCATAAAGGGACAGAGGGGGCAAACCTTTCGGCAAACTTCGCACCTGATTGTGTGTGACTCCTCCATATCGGTCTTCACAAGAAAGAGAGATTGCGTCCTTCTGCTGCCTGCCTGCCTGTGCTGTGGTTAGATTCACGTTGTTTTCAGTCAGTCCTGGCGAAGCCTGATTGGTTGGCAGTAAGCGATGTTTTGATTGGCTCTCACCCTATGACCCCACCCCCCGTCAAAAGAGGGCCAAAATTCGTACACTTGTAAAAGCGATCCACACTTGTGTGCTTGCAGCTCCGAGCAGGAAGAGGTTCGCACAGCATGGCAAAACAGATTCACATTTGTACACACTCCTACTGCCACACAACTACAAAACTTTTATACAGGTACGTTTTATATTTTAAGAGATGCAAAATATGTGTGCAGATCTACAAAATTAACCTGTAGATGCAAGATGTTTTTCCACAAATACATTGTATCTGGCACATATGTGAAATTGTTCTTCACATTTGAATTTTATTTCTGGACATACAAACTTTCTGGCCTTGTTCTAGTTCCATAGAATAGCGCCATAACCCGGAGGGCTAACCAGCCGTGAGGTCTTCGGAGGCACATTCAGCTGGTACGTGCAGATGGAATCAATCAACATTGAATTGAAAGATTACAAACTATATCAGGGCTCTTAAGTTTTGTGTTTAAATGTTGATTGATTCCATCTTCAAAATGTTAAACTCTGTCTGTTGTGCTGCAGTCACCCTTTCCAAGAGCTGCCACCTCTGTGGAGGGGCCTTCAGCAGCAGGCCAAAGTCCAGTCTGGGTGTTCCGAGTCTGAGCTCCACACATGAGTAACAGCAGCAGCAGCAGCGTCTGTGTAATGGTGGGCCTCAACCTGATAACACTATACTCTCCGTCACGTGTAGCAGCCTAGTTAGTTGTAACGGTAACAGCTGTTGCAGTAGTGGCAGCACTTTTCCAAAGACATGTAACATTTATTTGTGCTTGCTTTGTGTTTTGCCTAATGCCAACAACTTAACAGTATCCAAAGGCTGTTAGTTGTTTTGAGCAGCGTGGTTTGTTTATTGCAAATTACAATATAGTGCCACAGTTGTGTGTAAAAATATAGTAAATTAAACAGAATAAAAGTAACAAGTTACCATAATATTCCCAGAGGAGATCGACACACAGAGCAGAGCAAGGGGCTGATTTCTAGAATGGCAAACCAGGGATTTACGTATCGTGTATATCAGTGATGCGCGGGTCGACGAAAAAACAAGACACACCCGACCGCTTTTTTCACTAGTCCGCCCGCTTGCCCTGCCCGCAAGAATTATTCATGAAAAATATTGACCCGGCCCGCTTCCCGACCCGCCTTTGAAAATAGTAGCAAAGCACAATCACGTCAATAAAGGTCTTAAAAAAGGAATTTGCGTCAAGAACAAGACAGCTGTGCATTTCAACAGGACATGTTGGATTTTTGAACCGAGGCCATGCAATGACGACTGCCGACTGTCACCTGTTTATTTCGGTAACATCGTCGTTTGGATACATGGAGAAAATTAATCTGTAGGTTGGTGAGCAGACGGAGCCAGCCGTCAAGTGGATTGCCTCGTAGTCATGGTACGACACAGGAAATGAAAACAAACTCTGTAAGCAACACATGAGTGCGAAACCATTACAATTGTATAAGAAAATATGTAGGCTATCCATCACTGCACTGTTTAGAGAGCACCCTCTGTGTTCTTCAAAATGCACTCAATGGTTGCACCTGCTGCACCAGTTGCGCGCAAAAGATATTCGGCCGAGGAGCCTCATTAAGTCTCCTGCAGAGCGCGTGGCACCAACGTAGTTATTCAGCCATATCAACTTTGATCTATTTAGCAAAAAATGTCCCTGTCTGCTAAAGTAAACTATAGCCTATTGGCTAGCCTATAGCCTACTTTAAAATTCGGCATCATTTCAAAGGTCCTGACCGACCGCACCCGACCCGAATTTCATTAAAAAATATATTTCATAACCCGTGCCTGCGGTCGACCGCAGTTAATTGCAAGCGCCCGCTGCTTTCGGGTCAGCCCGCGCATCACTGGTGTATAGCCTATGCCAGTTGTTCTTCTACCTTTAGGAGTGTCAAGTACTGCCAGATCCACTTACCACATGTGCCTTTTAGGTGTGATAGAAACTCAGAACATTATGGAACAATGCAAGACTTTTATTTGAAATCACTGTCATGCTTTATTTTCATATGGGTGTATTGTCAGCAAATGTATAGGCCTACACTGAAATATGGGGAAAAAAATAAGGAATCTATGCATTTCTGTCTTTATCCACTGTATCTGTAGGCTGCCTTACGTTTGTAAAGGTGTAATAAATGAAGCACACTGACATACTGCAGGTGAAGTTAACTCATTGTGTTAACAGGCTGGTATGCTTTTAAAATTACCTTTGGGACTAACAAGAGGTAGAATAAGGACATATTCCCCCCACCCAGTGTCCTTCACGCTGTGTGACAGGTTTTCAGTTTCCCACCACAGCCGTTGAACACTATTATCTGCTGATCAAACAGATATCCTGAAAACAGCACTAGCCACTAGCTTCATAGCAGTCAACGGTGATTTCATGAGCCAATGATGTACGGTATTCTATATGAGACACACTCTCAGCAATAGTAATAATCACAAACTTTTACCACTCTTAGCAAAGAGAGATATCCTCCGCGCTCCTGCACTTCACAATCTGGTGCGTCTCGGGAAAAGACTTGGTAAATGCAGGGGAAGAAAGGAGTCACCGGAGCATCTTCAGATGTGGAAAGTAACTTGTTTTATTGGGCAAGCGCCAAGACTAACGTTTCGACGTTCACACGTCTTCTTCAGAGTCAATGATGTCAATGACTCTGAAGAAGACGTGTGAACGTCGAAACGTTAGTCTTGGCGCTTGCCCAATAAAACAAGTTACTTTCCTCATCTGAAGATGCTCCGGTGACTCCTTTCTACCACTCTTAACTCTGCTACCACAACTACTTTCCTACTTATCACGGCTATTTCTACTATAGTTCTTACACCACAACTGCTGCACCTGACAGACACAGTAGTGTGTGTGTGTGTGTGTGTGTGTGTGTGTGTGTGTGTGTGTGTGGTTTTTTCAACTCTGGGTGTTGTGGGAAATGCAAATCTGTCACAACTCACGAAGGACAGAGTGGGGAGACTACGTGTCCTTATTTTATGTTGGCCCATGCAGGTAGCCTAGTATTAAAACCAGTGGTAACAGTCCAAAACTGATAATAGCAGAAACACATAGATACCTGTATTATCAATCTTGTTTCTTTACATAATGTGATTCTGAAGAAGATATCTCCTCGAAGTTGCAGCATTTTAAGGATTACAAAAAGGGAGAAAGATGTAACTTCATTTTCATTTTATACATATAGGCTATAATAGACGAAAATATAATATGATATGATATGATATGATACACACACACCACCACTTTCCACAATCATCCCTCTCCATCTCTCCTTAGTCCCTCCATCCATTTTACTCTCCCACCCACAATATTCCCTCTGCCCCATCAATAAATCCTGCAAATATGCAGAAGGGCCATCTCTGTGTGGCTGCAGCCCTGAGCTTATAGTCTGAAGAGAAATGACGAGGACAGACGAGAGGAGAAGAGAAAGGAGAGGAACGGCCATCTTGCACCTTGCACCTCAGCCTCATCTCTCAGCATGACCTTTGGTGGAGTGTGCGTTCATCCACGCACCGCACTTTAAAGGTCAACCCAACTCCGTGGACTGGTTGAAATAAGCACATCTCGAGAGACAGAGAGGGGAGGCGGGGACAAATTTGTATGTGATGTGGTGTGTGTCTGTGCAGGGAAGCTGACAGGAAGGGGGGCAAATGGGTCAGTTGTCTCTGGCCCAGGGGGAAGGGGGTCTTCACTACATTGCATGTACATACTGTATTTGGTGGAGGGCCATTTCAGTTGGCATTGTCCTGGACCCAGCAAAAGCTGTCAGCGGCCATGCATAATGTGTGTGTGTGTGTGTGTGTGGCATTTGCACTCCTGGGAAATTTGTGTGCTGTGGACAGTGTCCCACCCTGACGATGCATGTGTGAACCTACCTCTGCAGTCAAAGGGTGGGAAGTCCATCCGGCAGCTGTCGAATGAAAATTTCTATTAATATTTTATGAGCAGTGATATCTATATTCACTCTATCTTAACATTGCATCAGCGTTCCTATTGATATTTGCATTTCTCAATGGAAGCAAACACATTGGCACACTCCACTGCAACACCCACTCACGTAATAAATTCCCACCAGCCTAAGAAAAAAGATGTACACATATCAAAATAAAATCCTGCGAAGATTATAATTCCCTCCAGAAATAATTGCTGTTGCATTCTGCTAGAAATAATTAATGTTTGGCAAGTTACTCAAAAACGCTAATGCATTACTGATTACATGTTTTCAAAGTAATGCCTTCCACTGCAATATTACTGTATTTAAAATGTAAGGTATTACTCTATTTTAACATTATTTTAGTTACTCTTGCCAAAATAATTTTAAATATGGATCTGGCAACTTAGTATGAATCAAGCTCATGATTCATGACTCTCTTTCACCTCCCATCCAGGAGGTGTTTAGTCAGTATGCAGACTACAAAATAGCAGGTTCAGGAATAGTTTCTTTCTGACACACCGAACACCATTAAAATCCAGATTACTTTTACTGCATATCACCAGCATATGGATAGTGGTTGTGCACCAATGGGACTTACTAACAGATTTACCCCATGTAAAGCCCTACATTACTATGTTACAATAGAAAGTTGTTGTTTTGTTAAGCTCAACTGGGAAACTCTGACTCCCATTGTGGCACAGCACTTCACAGCACACAAGTGTTCACTGCACACTGCACACAACGAATTTGCATTCATGCCTCACCCGTGCAAGGGGGCAGCCCCCAATGGCGCCCCAAGGGAGCAGTGCGGCGGGACAGTACCATAATGAGGGTACCTCAGTCATGGAGGAGGATGGGGGAGAGCACTGGTTAATTACTCCTCCCACCAACCTAACGGGTCAGGAGTCGAACCGACAACCTTTGGACTACAAGTCCGACGGCCTAACCGCTTACCCATGACTGCCCTAGTAATGAAATTACTGTAATGAATTACTTTAGTAATGCGATACTCCCAACACTGGAAATAAGACACATATAGTCCTACCTTCATAATCAGGAAGCAGACGGTGGGGGCAAGGGGCCACTTGTCTCGGGCCCGGGGGAAATGCAGAATTGGGTCTCCATTACAATGAATGTACGGTATATGTATTGAATCTATCGCTGTTGTTTGGCCTTTGCTGAACTACATATGGAGAATGTCTTTTTTGATTGGCGCCCGGTTGGCCTCCGGGTTGTACCAATCTGCTTTACGCATTACCATGCCCACTAACAATTTAATTTTTTTTGTGCTACCACAGAATTTCCTAGTCTTCTAGTTCCTGTTTTTCTGCCCATAATCAGTCTGAACGATTTAGCACTAGCAACTGCTACCCAAAGAATAATGGCACTGCCCTAGACCGGTCCGAGCCGGGACATAATCGCAACGTTTTCCTGTCAAGGTTTTCTCAATGGATTCTTGTACTTTGGACCATACCGATCAAAATAAGCTTTTGCGCCGTCAAAAAAGTTGTCCGGAATCCAAGATGGCCGCCAGAAATTAAATATGGCCACCAGAATACCTAAAACCAGTCCTATGTTGGAGGAAATTGTTCAAAGATCATTTTCTTTGGCCTAAGTTGGAGATTTATGGTGACTGAAATAATATTCTGTGGCTTAGAGATCATTATCTCATTGTGCAAATCCAAGATGGCTGCCAAAAGAGGTCCCCTATACTAAACTGTCATATCTCCTGATTGAAAAGGGCTACAACCATAATTATGGGGTCTATTCATATGTTTCCATGGTCTGTGAATCCATTTCTGCATGTATTTTGTGAATCTGACCATTTGTTCAATTTTGCAAATCCAAGATGGCCGCCAAATGTGTTCCCCTCAACCACAAACTGTCTTATGTTTGGATCTAGAAGGGCCATAACTATAATTCTGGTGCTTATTCATGTTTCCAATGTCTATTAATGTATTTATGCAGGTGGGCTGCAAATTGAATCATTAAGTCTGTTAGAAAATCCAAAATGGCCGACAATTCCAGTACCTCTGCTGTGGTGAAACAGTCAAAGACTTGACACAGTATGACATTTCATTTGTAGTCTAGAAACATAGATGCATTTTACAAATATTCTGTTGCTATCAAATTATTAACCAGCATACTCTGGTCTACTCATAGGTTTCCATGGTCTATGAATCCATTTATGGCAGCATTTTGGATTGGATTCAGACTTGATAAACAGCCATTATGAAATTTTATTTGTAGGCTAGGGATATAGATGAATGAATTCAGAGGCAATTTATGAATATTCTGTGGCTATCAAATCATTTGGCATGACTGTGTATTTTGTGGCATAACAAATCACAACAAATTATGCTGCCTCTGCTGTGGGGAAACTGTCAAGACTTGTTACACAGCAATTTTGGTTTGATTTGATTTGTAATCTATAGGGTACAGATGAATGATTACATTTTATATGTCACACTTGTTGTTGTTTTTTCTCTCTTAAGTCTTTGAATGTTTGGAGCCAAAGTCTCTAAATTTCAGTTATGCTCAAAACAGCACTGTCTTTGGAAACTCCAAAATGTTCTGTACAAGAATATATTTTTGATAACTGAACTTTGCTGTGCATCCTAAATTAATATTTTACTGCTCAACCATGGTTTCTGAAAACAGCTTTGCATATATGGTGCATGGAGTCAACCAAAGTCTAACAACAGTCAACAGGTACTGCAGCCCAGGTACTAGATTCCAGAATCCCTCCGCATTTCTTGGTTTTGCCATATGAACAGCTATGAACAGTTTTCTATGAGATTTAGGTCCGGGAAATGTGCTGCCCCTCAGTTGGATGCTGTTTGTCTGGAACCATGATTTTGGTCGCTTGCTGGTGTATTTAGGGTCATTGTCTTGTTGGGCATCCACTTCAAAGGCCTTTCCTCATTAGTATAAGGAAACATTACTTCTTCCAGTATCCTGTTGTACTCAAACTGATCCATGATCCTGGTACGCAGTACACAGGACCAACATAGAACAAAAACATCCCCATCATGATACTTGCACCATTATTAGATAAGATTAGATTAGATTGTTCTTTTGAGGTCTAAGGGTCATAGACAGTTTGTCGGACATCCTGCAAACCATAGTACACAGTGAAGACGGTTAAGCATGATTGTGCAAGCATCATGACAGGGGGATTTTTTCACTCTGTGGTGTTGGTCCTATTTACCACATGCCAGGAATCATGGATCAGTTTGAATACATCTAGACCAGCACCATGTACAAGAGCAAGTGCAAGGACAAGCACACTCTCTGTGTCTGTCACTGGTCCTTTTCCATCAGTTTTTTATTCTTTAATTTATTGTTTATTATTTCAGTTGTGCAAAATAGACTGTCATCAGGAGTTTGAGCAAACATGGGCCTCATCAGCTCATAGCTTCTGTGCCTGTGTGGATTTCCTATAGGCCTACCGCTTCAAACCATTTTCATCAACTATGTATTGAAACAACCTTCCTCCTGCCGAATAAAACCGTCGCTACAACACTAGCTGTTTTTCCGTCATGTGTCGCACAATCTTCTCGATGCGTATCATATTATGCAATCATCTTTTTTAATGGAAAATGCATGTCTCTTTCTCTTGCACAGTCTCTCTCTCTGTCTTACTGTACCTACAGAATGGACATCCAGGGTTCAAATACTAAAGCCCCCATCACATACTCTATTTGCTCCAGTCAATTTAAAGTACCAGCTGATCCTAATTACATTACCCCTTCAGTCAGGTTGATGAGCTATTTAGTGACATAACCTTTGTCAGCAGCACAAGCAGGGTATTCTGGCAGGATCTTCTCACTTTCTCAATCCAGATTGCCTGTCCCTGCTTACTCGGACCAGTATCACTCACTCGCTCACACACACACACACAAATCAAATATCATACTTGCTACATAGCGTGCATATGGCCATTCCTCAAAGTTGAGGTGGTGGCGCTGTCTGCCATTTAGAATTTTCTTTCAGGAGTCGGATTCACAAAATACCTACAGAAATTGATTCAGGGACCATGAAAATATATTGAAAACGCACTAGAATTCCAAACACTATTCGTAGAACAGGAGATATCCTACTTCATAGGGCCACGTCTGGCAGTCATCTTGGATTCGGACGATGAAAGTACTGGTCTATGATTTACGAGTCACAGAATATTAATAAAATGCATTATTTTTTTCTGAATTCACTCATCTACAGTATATCACTTGACTACAATGCATATTTCATTCTTGCTGTGTAGCCAATCTTTCACAGTTTCCCTGAAGTGGAGGTGGCTGCATTGTTGGCCATTTTGGATTTTCTGATAGAACAAATGGCGAGATTCACAAAATACATGCAGAAATGGATTCACAGACCATGGAAACATGAATAGACACCAGAATTATAGTTTTGGCCCTTCTAGATCAGGACATAATACAGTTTGTGGTTGAGGGGAACACATTTGGCGGCCATCTTGGATTTGCACTATTCAACAAATGGTCAGATTCACAACATACATGCAGAAATAGATTCACAGACCATGGAAACATATGAATAGACACCAGAATTATAGTTGTAGCCCTTTTCGATCGGGAGATATGACAATTTTTAGTATAGGGGACCACTTTGGCAGCCATCTTGGATTTGTAACATGAGATAATGATCTCTAAGCCACAGAATATTATTTCAGTCACCATAAATCTCCAACTTAGGCCAAAGAAAGTGATCTTTGAACAATTTCCTCCAACATAGGACTGGTTTTAGGCATTCTGGTGGCCATATTTAATTGCTGGCGGCCATCTTGGATTCCGGACAACTTTTTTGACGGCGCAAAAGCTTATTTTGATCGGTATGGTCCAAAGTACAAGAATCCATTGAGAAAACCTTAGGAAAACGTTGCGATTATGTCCCGGCTCGGACCGGTGTATTTGTATAAGTTGGATAAGTTGGATAGCTGCAATACCAGACCTAGATGATGGAATGAAAGGAAATTGAGGGGCACCCGACAGCCTGGGTAATCTGACACATACATGCAAAATAATAATAATAATAATAATAATAATTCCTGCCTCAACCATGCAACACTTCTGAAAATGATAAGACATTTAAGAGACATCTCGTTGCCCTGTGCCCAGTGTGTAAATACAGCAGGCTAGCAAAGCAGGCTAATTACAGCCTAAAGGCCTTGAGACTGCAAGCCATATACTGTAAGAGGGATCATCACATATGGCCTCCTATCCAAGCTGGGGGTCACACTTTAATGTCCTCATGTCTAAGTGCTTTGGTGGTGGCATCAGCACCGTCACACATACATGTATGCGCATATATATATTCTCACACACACACACACACTCACACATTGATGCATCCGCATGAACGCACGCACACTCACTCACACACAAACACACACATGCATTGATGCACCCACACGCACACACACTCACTCAAACACAAGCATGCACACACACGCACAGACATACACACACACACACACACATACACAAACACACGTGTACGGTGCGACGCAAGGCCACGGTGTGGTGGGCGTCTCTGAAGAGTGCTGCTGTGGCTGGCTGGCTGGCTGGCTGGAGAGTGCAGAAAACAGAGTGAAGTGTTTAGTTCCCCTGGAGGTAATGAGCGTTAAATCCCCTTAAAGCCACCACGCGCCACTCCACACGCTCCACTGAGCCTCCATATTAAACACATCCTTCTGCCCTAATCCTGCCTATATTACCACCATTGCACCACTCCCGTCCGCAACACCACCACAACCAACCAACCAACCAGCCAACCAACAACACCCCAAATCCCAGTGGCCGAGGAGGGGGAAGAAAAAAGGGAAACGCACATCAGAAAATGACTTCCTTTAATCTGGATTAATCCTGCCCACTCTCACAAGTCTTGCCAAGACGTAGTAAAGGGTGGTGGTGGTGGGGGTGTTGTGCATCACGATGGGCTATCGTTTTTTTTTTTTTTTTTTTTAAATAATTAATGGCTCGGCTCTCCAAGTGTGAAATGGAACCGCTTTTGGGCTAATAACTCGCGCCCTGCCATGTTTAGCATGCGTTTTAGTTTGGGGAGAGAGAGAGAAAAAAGACAACACAAATCTAAAACAGAGAAAACGAGAGGGATAAATTCTCAGTGGGAGAGCAAAGGGGGTTCCGCCGTAGCAGTTGAAAGCAAGACGGCCTACTTGAAATAAACTTTCGTCTTTCAACTGACTGCGAAAGGGGAAAAAAGAAAGAAGTGCTCCGAAAAGCATGACCTACTTGAGAGAATTCGGTTGTTTTTCCTCTCAATTGCCTTGGTGGGGGGAACTTAGCATATCTTTTTCTCTTACAGTGTCACAAAAACATTGTGTGCAATAGTGTTCAATGTGTGCGTAGTGTTCAATGCTCATTCATGGGCTGCACTATCACACCAGCACTTGTGGTTACCATGCACACACACACATACCAACACATGGTAATCAAACCAGCAAAAATATACTTTAATGTTACTCTGAATATATAGACTCACACACACACACACACACACACACACACACACCATGGTTGGGGA
>NW_026945963.1:0-20000 GCF_034702125.1 Engraulis encrasicolus
ACTAAACATCTTAAAAGAAAACTTGGTCTCAGTCGAGTGATTCAAATACTGGTTGTTGACAAGCTGCAAAGGTGGGACAACAAAGTTTGGAGACACGATGTGCCACTACATTTAGTCAAAAAACTAGCTAATGGAGCCTCGTTGCCTGGATTGCATGGACAACGCGGCCGAGGGGAAAAGAAGCTTGCGCCTCGCCGAGGGAAAAGGAAACTGAAACGGGTAACCCTTTGAATGATTCTCCTGGAAAAGGTAACGAAAAGCCTTCTGTATCATTGATTATTGTGAAGAAAAGACGTCGTATGAACGAGTGAAGAAGCTCCGACGAAAAGTAAAGTTTTAAACCTGTCGTAGGGCTGGGCGATTCACCCTGAAAAAAAAATCTAGATTTTTTCATTGCCAAACTCGATTCACGATTCACGATTTGATTCAATACCCCCCCCCCCAAAAAAAACAAAAAAAAAACTTGTTGAGCTCTCTAGGCCCCAACGTGGTGTGTGTGTGTGTGTGTGTGTGAGAGAGAGAGAGAGAGAGAGAGAGAGAGAGAGAGAGAGAGAGAGAGAGAGAGAGAGAGAGAGAGAGAGAGAGAGAGAGAGAGAGAGAGAGAGAGAGAGAGATTGAGAAGTAGGCTCTGTTTGTGTGGCGATGCCTCTGGTGTGTGTGAGTGAAGCCTACTCAGACTGGACCAGTTTATATGGACATGGGGTAGCCTATAGCAGGGGTTTTCAAAGTGGGGCCTGGGGACGCCTGGGGGGGCGTGAGAGGATGCCAGGAGGCTGTGGCAGATTGGCAGGGAAAATATAGCAAAATGAATTGAATGACCTAAGTAGCCAAAATAAACCAAAAATAGGCTTAAATCCCAAAGGAATATTTTTTTTCTTTACAATATTTATTTATTGTGCTTTCTGTAGTACCTGAATGGTCTTAGGAATACACAAACTTTATCAAGGTGTGAGACTGGGTGCACAGAAAAAAAGTGTGGCACGTCCCATGTCAGGGGGGGCTTGGCTGTATCTACCTGTATGTGGAGGGCTCATAGTAAAGTTTGGGAACTCCAGGCCAAAATAGCCTGATGTAATTTATCTCAGGACATTGGTAATAGAAATTACCAATTGGGATTACATTGAAACATCTCAGAGAAAGAACAAAAAATGTGAGGGGTAAACCCTCAGGCACTGTTGAGATTTGTCGTCACGTGCCATCCATCCCCACAATATATTAATGATGCATTATAGTACAGATGTATGGAGGCTCTTGTCCCAGATGAACACATTTAGCAATTGCCAGCTGGTTTCCCATCAGAGCCCATAGTAATGCGTCTGAATACATGTCGATGCATCTGAACACTGCTGCGTTAACACAGCGAAAACATTTTGGAGCAACGCCCTAAAACAATGCTTACTTCAAGACGGTAACGTTTGCAAGCCTCAGTAGATTAGATATCGCGTTTCATGCATTTAATCAGACATCAGCGCATTCGCACAGGATTAGAACCAGTTTTACTGCCGGTAATTTCTCCAGACTGCAACAGGTGGTAAAACTCTCGGCGAAGTTTACCGATATCGCCGCTATCTTTACTGACATGGCGCGTTCAGACGCGGTTACTTTACCACAAGTCTCCTAACTAGTCCCGTCCGAGTAGGGCTTTAGAGAGAGGGGGAGAGAGAGCGCGCGAGAGACAGAGTGCTCCGGTTGCTTGGGTGTGTGTGTGTGTGTGTGTGTGTTTGAGAGAGAGAGAGAGAGCTAGCGAGAGAGGGAGGGAGAGAGATTCCTTTCAACTCATGTTGGTTAAGATAATATAGGCGAGGAAGCAGCGCATCCAAAACTTTAAGCATGTGTTGAAAACCTCTCTTCTCTCAATAAATTGGAAGCATATCGTAGTAGGTAGTTCTAGCCTAATTGCATCCGTGATTGCTTTCCACCCTGCGCCACTCTTGTGGTAAGGGTAGAGTAGTTTGTTTAGCATTTTCTCCGCGAGATG
This sequence comes from Engraulis encrasicolus, assembly GCF_034702125.1. Taxonomy (NCBI): domain Eukaryota; kingdom Metazoa; phylum Chordata; class Actinopteri; order Clupeiformes; family Engraulidae; genus Engraulis; species Engraulis encrasicolus. Next base: position 1,979 of record NW_026945963.1, read on the forward strand.
TTTTCGTTTCAAATATTGAAACATGCCTGTAGTCCCTTGCGCTGCTACGACGTACGGCCTACAGCTTATGACCACACACTGTCATTCACAATTTACAAAGTGGTAGGTTGTTTAATTCATCATTGGCAAAACGATAGGAGGTAGTGTCTCCTTTTTTGAACAGGAGCCCGTATTCCTCACCCGTTTCACTATATTTCTGTCAAACCATTTCACTCACCACGTTTGTTTGTGCATGTAATGGGGGAGGAGACACAGAGAATGCACTAGGTAGGCTAGACCTACGTCTTCGCCAAGTGGCGAACGTAATGCAATGCGCTGTGCGCTTGGATACATAAACTGACAGATGATTTAAAAAAAAAAAATTAAAAAAAAAAATCGTATAACGCGATTTCTCAAAAAACAAATCGATTTGACGTTCAAACTCGATTTTAAAATCACATCGATTTTTTGCCCAGGCCTAACCTGTCGGTAAAATTCCAATGGAAGCAGTTTAACTGTCCGAGACGACACGTGTGCTTATCAGTAAAGGATTTGGCCAATGTGGAGCTTTTGTGAATTCTGAACAGTTCGTTTGCACCCAGTTAATGAAGAAAGACAACTTTGAAGTAAGTGCTTTAAACTTTGTGCCTGCTTACTGCACATTAACTCCGCAATAATTAAGATGGCTGATGGCGATACTGACACGCGTGGCGAGGATACACTGGAACAGGGAAGGGAGCGCAAGCTAACTGAGAAGGGAAAGGAGGAGAGATTACAGCGGTTCATAGGATTGAGAAGACGAACGTTAGCCACGCTAACCAGCCAAATTAAAGAGATAGAGACATTAAAGTGTGATGCTCAAAATGTGGAAATTGTTCATCTTAAAATGGAGAGTGATTTTGCACAGTCTCTAAACGAGTTTAATAAGCTCAATTATGAAGTTTCTAGTCTGCTGTCTGAAGAGGAAAAAATTCAGGACCAAAATTATTGGTTTGAACCGAAAATGGATCAGATAACAGGCTTCATGAAAGAAACTAAAAGATGGCTGGCAGAAGTGCATGATTCCACAGAGGAGGAAAAATTGCTCTTAGATGTTCCTACTGAACAACTGATAAGTGTAGAAGATACTATTTTGCCCAGTGACAGCATTTCACAGATAGGGGCCAGGAATGTTGCAAAAGCACACTCCCAAGTAAGTAACACCTCCAACACCTCACGTGTATCGTCCACACGTGCCCGTCAGGAAGCAGAGCATGCCGCTCTAATGAAACGACAAGAAGCGCTGAAGAAAAAACAGGAGCTTGAATTCCAAGAAATAAAGAAACAACAGGAGATTATTAGAATTAAAGCTGAAAAAGAGGAATTAGAACTGGAGACAGCATTAGCTGAAAGTCAAGCAAAAATACAAGTGCTTAAAGAGTATGAGACACTGGAAGATGGCAGAGGGAGTCGCGTGTCAGTGCACAAATCAATAAGTGGGGGCATAAAGAAGGAAAGAGTTAGCATGTTGCTACCGCAACGCGCTACAACGAATGTTCCAACTCCAAGACCAGCGCAGCGCACTCGACTACCACAACAGCCACAGCCAGTCTCAAACCAAGGTCCTAGAACACAAACAGGGAATGACATTGTGTCAGTCATGCAGAAGCAGAACGCAATTACTGAATTGCTAGTAAAGCAACAGCAGCTTTCACAGCTACCCACAAAGGACATTTCCGTGTTCAAAGGTGATGCACTGCAGTTCAAGTCCTTCATGAGGGCATTTGAACACTCCATAGAGCAGAAAACAGATAACGACCAGGATAAGTTATACTTCTTGGAACAATTTACAGATGGTGAGCCCCAAGAGCTCGTTCGCAGTTGCGCTCACATGGCACCAAGCAAGGGCTACAAAGAAGCTAAGCGCCTTCTACATAAGCATTATGGAGATGAGCTTCGGATCGCCAGTGCCTACATGGAGAAGGCTCTCAAATGGCCGAAAGTGAAGGCAGATGATGGGAAAGCATTAAACGCTTACGCAATGTTCCTGATAGGATGTCGCAACTCAATGGAGGATATTGAATTCTTAGAAGAGATGGATAATCCTACCAATCTGCGCGCATTGATATCAAAGCTGCCCTACAAAATGAAAGAACGTTGGCGAACAGAAGCTTTCGACCTCAAAGAACGACGTGGTCGCAGGGCCAGATTTACTGATTTGGTGAACTTCATAGACCGCCAAGCTAAGATAGCAGTCGATCCTCTCTTTGGTGATATATCGGATAGCCGCTCACCCGCAGCTACAAAGACGAACCAAAAAGGAAAGCAGCCTGTGAAGAAGGAGTTTCGTGGAAGCAGTTTTGCAACCAATGTTGTACCTGAAGGCAAAGAGCCTCAAGAAAAGACTGTCAAAGTCAAGCCTGCTAGCAGTGGAAAAGCGGTGAACGCCTTTGATAAACCCTGTCTGTTCTGTCAGCAGCCACACGCTCTTGCTGCTTGCGGTAAGATCAAATGCCAGCCTCACCAAGAACGAGTGGAATTCCTGAAAACGAAGGGTCTATGTTTTGGATGCTTAATCCCTGGCCATCTCAGCAAATCCTGTAAGCGAAAACTAGAGTGCAAAGAATGTGGATTCAAGCACCCTGACATTCTGCACAAAGAGAAAGATGACAGTTCCGCCTCACCAAGAAAGAGTGACGGCGCTACTGGTGAAGAGGTGCTAGCCGCTGAGGTTCCCATCACCAAGGAGTCTTGCGCCCTCACTGGGGCCGGAGAAGCTGAATGTGTGCTGTGGATAGTTCCGGTGAAAGTCAAGTCGAAGAATAGCGACCAGTACGTAGAAACATACGCCTTTCTCGACCCGGGAAGCACAGCAACATTCTGCACGGAAGACCTGCAAAGGAAATTAAATGTGAAAGGGAAACCAACCAGAATACGTCTCAGCACCATGGGTCAAGATGCACCAGAAAACCAGAAGCTCATGGACAGTCAGGTTCTAACAGAGCTTAGAGTGTGTGGGCTGGAGGACAGTATGTACGTCGAGTTGCCCAAGGTGTTTACTCACAGCAGCATACCTGTTCATGCCGGAAACATACCCAAGCAGTCGGATATCCAACAGTGGCCTTACCTGAGTGAAGTGCGCTTGCCAGAGCTAGAAGCGGATGTAGGCCTGCTTATTGGAGCGAACTGTGCAGGAGCAATGGAGCCCTGGCGCATCATTAACGGCCAAGATGGAGGTCCATACGCCCTCAAGACGACCATCGGCTGGGTGTTGAGTGGACCTGTAAGGAGAAATGAAACCGAGAATGAACCATCTCATGCATTCATGAACAGAATCTCGTTGTTGGAGATAGAGAACCTGTTGATCCAACAGTATAATGCTGACTTCCCGGAACGCAATTATGATGACAAGGAAGAGCTGTCTCAGGAGGACAAGCAGTTCTTGCGGTCTGTGGAAAGGACAACAGTCTTTGAGAATGGGCATTACTGTGTCGGATTGCCACTCCGAAATGAGAAGCTCCAGATGCCCAATAATCGTTGTGTGGCAGAGCAACGCATTGCGTCGTTGGAAAAGAAGCTCAAGAAGAATCCTGAGTTCTTTGAAGACTACAAGAAATTCATGGAAGCAATCATTACCAAGGGCTACGCGGTACGGGTTCCAACGCACCAACTGACCCGTGAGGACAACAGGGTGTTCTACATACCGCACCATGGGGTTTACCACCCAAAGAAAAAGAAGCTTCGGGTGGTATTTGATTGCACATCCTCCTACCAAGAACGGTGTCTGAATAGTGAGTTGCTCCAAGGGCCCGACCTTACCAACACCTTGGTCGGTGTCCTCCTCAGATTCCGCGAGGAGCCTGTAGCAGTGATGGCAGACATTGAGTCAATGTTCTACCAAGTTAATGTGCCAGAACATGATGCAGACTTACTCCGCTTTCTTTGGTGGCCCAACGGCAGATTGGACGAGCCCATGGAGGAATTCCGAATGGCAGTGCACCTTTTTGGAGCCACTTCTTCTCCAAGTGTGGCCTCATACGCACTGAGAAGAACTGCCGAGGATCACAGAGACACTGCATCTCCAGACGCGGTTCAGACAGTCCTGCGCCATTTCTACGTGGACGACTGCCTGAAAAGTGTAGCCACAGAAGATGATGCAGTGAGACTGGTCAAGGATCTTCAAGCTTTGTGCAGCAGTGGAGGGTTCACCTTAACAAAGTGGATGAGCAACAGCAGAAAGGTGCTATCGTCAATCCCTGCAGAGCACAGAGCCACTGAGGTCAGAGACCTGGACCTACGACATGACACTCTACCAGTGGAAAGAACACTCTGTGTGCAGTGGGACACAGAATCCGATACTTTCATGTACAAAATAGAGCTGCAAGACAAGCCAGTCACCAGAAGAGGAATTTTGTCAATCGTAAACTCCATCTACGATCCTCTTGGCTTTCTGGCTCCGGTTATCTTGCCTGCTAAGCTTTTGTTGAAAGATCTCTGCAAGGAACAGCTTGGCTGGGATGAAAACATTGATGGAAAGCATGCAGAAGAGTGGAGCAGATGGCTCGAAGATGTCTCTTACCTCTCCAACTTTCATGTGAGTAGATGTTTGAAACCCACCAACTTCGGATGCACTACCTCAGCGCAGTTGCATCATTTTTCGGATGCCTCAGAGTACGCCTACGGCACTGTGTCTTACTTACTGCTGGAGAATGAGCATGGAGAGAAACATTGTGCTTTCCTTATGGGAAAATCAAGAGTGTCCCCGCTGAAGAAAGTCACAATCCCTAGGCTTGAGTTGACCGCGGCTGTTGTCGCAGTGAAGGTCGACAAGATGTTGCACGAAGAACTGCAAATTCCACTGCAACAGTCTGTCTTCTGGACAGACAGCACTACGGTGCTCAGATACATCGACAGTGACACGGCACGTTTCAAAACGTTTGTTGCTAATAGAGTTTCGATGATCCGAGAAGCAACTAAGCCTTCACAATGGATGTATGTCAAAACAAATGAAAATCCTGCAGATCAAGCCAGCAGAGGCCTGAAGGCGAAGAGCTTGGTCGAAGGAGGAATGTGGATAAGTGGACCAGACTTTCTGCTGAATGAAAAGGATTGGCCAGAACAGCCTGTGCGAAAGAAGGAAAGTCTAGAAGATGACCCGGAGGTCAAGACCACAGTCGCTGTTCACACTGTCACAGTTGAAGAAAGTATGGCACCAATGAACCAGCTACTTAACTATCATTCTGATTGGAACAAACTCAAACGATCAGTGGCGTGGATTGTAAAGGTAAAGGATGTTCTGAGGGAGCGTAAAGAAGAACGCAAGGAGACGTTAACAACAATCAGCCAAACTGAAAACGACCCTGAAAATCAAAGAAAAAAGTTAGAACAACACATGAAAAGGTTTAAACCTGAAAAGACATTACTTACCTTGGATGACCTGGACGCTGCTGAAGCAGAAATAATAAAGTTCAGTCAAAGACAGCACTTTGAAGAAGAAATCGTCCTGAGGAATGGAAGTCAACTCAGTCATAAAGGTGTGCTGTATAAGCTTGACCCGATTCTTCAAGATGACACCTTGAGAGTAGGTGAGATAGTAGATCTCTAAGGAACAAGCCTTTTGTTGTCAATGAGTTTATCTGTACCCACAACCTTGATTTTTTATTTTTAACTGAAACATGGCTGGAAAAATCCACTAGCTCTATCACACTTATAGAAGCAACTCCGTCACACTTTAATTTCATTAGTACAGAAAGGCAGAATAAACAGGGAGGGGGGATAGCAATTATTTTCAAGGCACTGTTTCAATGTCAAAAGACATCACTAGGTGAATTTTCATCTTTTGAATACTTAGCTGCAGTTCTAAAATGTTCTTCTGACATACTGTTATTGACTATTTACAGACCTCCAAGACTTTCTGCACCACTCTTCTTAGAGGAATTTGGCGAGCTGTTGTCGAATGTTTGTGTGAACTATGATAGCTTGTTTATAGCAGGCGATTTTAATTTTTACGTGGACGACTTAGAGAATGTCTATGCTAAGGAATTTTTAAGTCTTATTGACATTTTTAGCCTCACACAGCATGTAACAGGACCAACACACAACCAAGGTCACACTTTAGACCTAATAATAACAAAAGGCCTTAATGCTTGTGCTAGTGTCAAAGACTATGGCTTTTCTGACCATTACTGCATTTTTTCTGATGTTTCTATGTACCCTCATGTTCAAAGGGAATCTGTTACAGTCAAAAAACGTATAATCAACTGTGAGACAGCCTCACTCTTTCAGCAAGCACTTTCAGAGATCCAAAGTCAAACCTCAGAGAGTGCAGATGATCTCATGGTTAATTTTAATTCAAGGATGACCCGTATTATGGATGTTATTGCCCCCGAAAAAATCAAAACAGTGGGACGTGAAAAAGCACCTTGGAGAAAGAATCCCACAGTTATATTGCTAAAGCAAGAATGCAGGAGGGCTGAAAGACAGTGGCGTAAATCCAAACTTGAAGTCCACTACCAAATCTATAAACACACACTCTCGAAATACAACCAAGAAATTTCTAAAGCTAGACAATCATTTTTCTCTGACATAATTAACAGAAATATTAATAATGCACGTGTCCTGTTTGGCACTGTGGAAAAGCTAGCAAGGCCCCCAAATCTAATGCCCTCTGAGTTCCTCTCAGTCAGCAAATGCAATGAGTTCGCATCCTTTTTCAAAGGAAAGATTGAAAAAATACGTGCAAACATACTCACACATGTGCAACCGACCCAAGATTCAGACCAGCTTGCTATGGTGAAGTTAAATCCTAACCTCATGAGAAATTTTCATTTAGTTGATGTGGACATTCTTAATAGAACGGTACAAAGTCTTAGCTCCTCTACATCTGACTTAGATATTTTACCAACAGCCTTCTTCAAATCCATCTTAAATCTAATATCATCAGATGTACTTCAGATCATCAACACCTCACTACAAACAGGCATATTCCCAGGCTGTCTGAAAGAAGCAGTTGTGAAACCCTTACTGAAAAAGAACAACCTGGATGCACTGGTACTAAACAACTATAGGCCCATATCCAATCTACCATTCATGGGTAAAATAATAGAGAAAATTGTTTTTAACCAATTAACTGCTTTTCTAATCTCTAATAGCTATTTTGATAAGTTTCAATCAGGTTTCCGTGCCTACCACAGCACTGAAACAGCTCTTATTAAAGTTATGAATGACATAAGATTGAATTCTGATGCTGGCAAATCATCCGTCTTGGTACTTCTTGATTTGAGTGCTGCTTTCGATACAGTTAATCATTCTATACTACTACATAGACTGGAACACTGGGTTGGCTTTACGGGCATAGTGATCGACTGGTTAAAATCGTACTTACAACAAAGAAGTTTTTTTGTCGCCATTGGAAGACATACTTCATCACCAATGTCTCTGGATTGTGGGGTCCCCCAGGGCTCCATTCTGGGACCACTACTGTTCAATCTGTATATGTTGCCACTGGGACACATTATCGAGAATAACTCCATAAATTACCATAGCTATGCGGATGATACCCAGCTCTACTTATCTATGTCCCCAAATGACTATACCCCCCTTGAATCACTCTATCATTGCATGGACCAAATTAACAAATGGATGTCTCACAATTTCCTCCAGCTGAACACAGATAAAACTGAAGTAATTATATTTGGGAAAAGAGAGGAGAGACAAAAGATTGCTACTATCCTTGAAACGAAGGGACTGAAAGCAAGGGAAACAGTTAAAAATCTTGGGGTCCTCATTGACAGTGACCTAAACTTCAACAGTCACATGAAAGCTATTACTAAGTCTGCATTTTATCACATAAAAAACGTCTCTAAATTTAGGGGCCTGATGTCTAAACATGATCTGGAGAAGCTAATACATGCCTTTATTTCTAGTAAAGTTGATTACTGTAACAGTCTTTTTACTGGCCTCCCCAATAAAACCATTAAACAGCTTCAACTTGTACAAAACGCAGCTGCAAGGGTTCTTACAAAGACAAGGAAGTTCGACCACATTACTCCAATTTTAAGATCGCTGCATTGGCTCCCAGTAAGCTACAGAATTGATTTTAAGGCTATGCTACTTGTGTTTAAATCACTAAATGGAATGGGACCCACATATCTACTGGATATGTTTCAGCTGTATGCACCAACTAGGTCACTAAGGTCAACGGAGAAGAATTTGCTGGTGATTCCAAAAGTCAAAACAAAGTGTGGAGAGGCAGCCTTTAGCTTCTATGCTTCAAAGCTTTGGAACCAGCTTCCAGATGACATAAAAAATGCACCCACTATTGATAGCTTTAAATCTAGACTCAAGACAAAGCTGTTCTCAGATGCTTTCCCCTAGCTTAAATTACTTATTCTTATTATTTTTATTTTTTATTTAATTTGTTTCATTTTATTTTATTTTATTATTATTTTTACCTTATGTTTTATCTTAATGTTTTTAAATGCTTTTTGACTCTAATTCATTTCCTTCTTTCTTCCCTGTTTCCTTTCATTTACATTTGTTAACTTTGTGAAGCACATTGAGTTGCACCTGTGTATGAAATGCGCTATATAAATAAACTTGCCTTGCCTTGCCTTGCCTTAGGTGGAAGACTTCACAAGTCTGCTATGCCAGAAAGTGCCAAGCACCCAGTGATTCTTTCTAAGCACAGCAGAGTTGCCAATCTAATCTTGAGGGACATACATCAAAGAACAGGCCACTGCGGACGCAATTATGTGTTGGCTCAAATAAGGCAGAAATATTGGATTCCACAAGCCAATTCTGCAATCAGGAAGATCATCCGTAAATGCACGGTGTGCCGGCGGAGGACTGGCAAGGTTGGTGAGCAAAAGATGGCAAGCTTGCCGGAAGATCGCCTCCTCCCAGACCAACCTCCTTTCAGGAACACCGGCGTTGATTTCTTTGGCCCGTTCGAGGTTAAACGGGGCCGGGGTACAGTCAAGAGATACGGGGTAATGTTCACGTGCCTCACTCTCCGAGCCGTGCACATTGAAGTTGCCGACAGCCTCGACACGGACTCCTGCATAAACCCAGGGCTCCAGAGTGCGACCAATTTGGTCGCACATGCGCCCATTTTTTTCCATAGTGCGCCTAAAAAATATTTTTAGGCGCACCGGTGCGACCAGCCATCAGTAGAACAAAATTAATTACCAATGCTAAACACCTGTTTTAATGGCCATAAAATGAATAGTCATTCTGCAGTAGATCTACTGTAACTGGCCCATCACACAATAAAACGTGTCAATGCGTCATTCAACTCCGCTGAACTATCTTTCTCCCCCTTCCTCTCGCTGACAGGCAGCCCGACGTTTCAGAATAAAATGTTCGACTTGGCTAAACTTTCCGAGTTCACGTGTGCTCGCGAGTTTGTTTTCTCAACCAGGGGAGTTTTGAAACGGACGAGAGGGTTACAATCACGGGGAAAAAACGAGATGGCTTGAGGGTAATTGAACATCGGCCACTGATCACATAAACGCAGACGGGTGCGCGGATAATAATGGTCCGTTTCAGCCGCGTGCAGAGCTGGCCATTCAACAGGTGACACGCTGTCGGGACTTCTATGACAGTTATTTGATAGCGACTCCAAACTGCCTATCTGTCGGCAAGGCATCGTTCATGCACATTGAGAGAGCACGAGAGAGAGAGAGAGAGCGCACGAAATTGTGCTGTCCTGTCGTAGCGCTAGCTAAGATACCACAATCATCATGCAAAGGGAGAGCGCTCAAAAATGGGGAAGTACAAAACCCAATTCACCTCGGATACCACTGTAAACACAATGGTCCGTTTCAACCGCGTGCAGAGCTGGCCAAGTTTAACAGGTGACACGCTAGTCTCTCAGGACTTCAGTGAGTTTTTTGATAGCGACTCCAAACTGAATATCTGTCGGCAAGCCATCGTTCATGCACCTTGAGACAGCACGAGAGAGAGAGGTGGGGGAAGCGCACATGAAATTGTGTCTGTTCATAGCGCTTGTTAAGATACCACAATCATTCATCATAGCGCTTGCTAAGATACCCAATCATCATGCAGAGGGAGAGCGCTCAAAAATGGGGAAATACAAAACCCAATTCACCTGCAAACATAGGCTATTAGTTTGTTTTAACAGGGTTAAAACAGGGTTAAAAAAATATATCCATTCATCCATCCATCCATCCATCTCTGTGCTTGTGTGTAGCCTTATTGCTGAAAATTAAAGCTTTGGCTAGCTTATAGGCCTACTTGTAGCCAGGATGTGGTAGTTATGTAGCCTACTGTGATGTCTTTTGAGGAGCACATGGAAGGATCCAGGTCTTTTAAAATATTAATAATTTCATTAAATATTATTATTATTATTATCATTATTATTATTATATTATTATATTATTAGGCCTATTGCTTTTTTATTAGCCTATTATTATTATTATTATTATTATTATTATTATTATTATTATTATTATTATTATAAAGCTGGGGTGCGTGCGTGCGTGCTGTGTGAACATTTGGGTGCACCTAAATTGTGTGCTGGTGCACCTAAAACAAAAATTTAGGTGCACCAGTGCAACCAGTGCAAAAGGTTAGTCTGGAGCCCTGAAACGCCATTCGCCGTTTCATATGCAGGAGAGGCCAAGTTACCACCATGAGGTCCGACAATGGCACGAACTTTGTGGCGGCTGAACGAGAGCTAAAGGAAGCCATCCAACAGTTGGATAATGAAAGAATTGAGAGAGACCTGCAACCAAAGGGGATAAAGTGGATATTCAACAGCCCAGCTGCCTCCCACCAGGGTGGAGTTTGGGAAAGGCAAATTCGCACTGCGCGAAGAATCCTCAATTCCCTACTGAAGGATCAGGCAGTGAACGACGACTGTCTCCATACAGTAATGTGTGAAGTTGAGAGCATAATGAATGGCAGGCCGCTCACAAGTGTTTCAGATGATGTCAATGACATAGAGCCTTTAACCCCGAACCATTTGCTGCTTCTGAAGGCTCAACCAATCCTGCCTCCAGGCGTCTTCAGCAAAGATGACACCTACACCCGAAGAAGATGGAAGCAAGTCCAATATCTCGCAGACTTATTCTGGGCCCGTTGGACACGCGAGTATCTTCCACTTCTTCAGGAGCGACAGAAATGGCTGAAGCCTAGAAGAAACTTCATGGCAGGCGATGTGGTGCTGTTGGTGGACAGTTCCTCCCCTCGCAACTCCTGGGTCATGGGGAAAGTAGTGGAGACACTGCCAGACTCGGGTGGAGCTGTGAGAAGATTGAAAGTGAAAACCAAGACTAGCACGCTGGAGCGTCCTGTGAACAAGCTATGTCTGCTTCAGGAAGCTACGCCTGAGGATTAATGAAGGACAAGTTGATAATTGTGGACATTCTTTGTTTGAGTATTTCGGCTCTTAATGTTTTAAGTTGATAATTGCTTAGTTTTCCAGCCTAACCAATTGGGGCCGGGTAATGTAAGAGCCAGTTAATGGGGAATTAATGTAGAGTAATAATTTAGGTTAAAAATGTTTAAAAATGCTTGATTTAATTTTAAGAAATTCATAGTGATTATATTTTCTAGAACGCATAAATGAGTTAGTATAAAAAGATAGATATAAGCATACTTTTATTGTGAAATGTAATTTTGGCTTCCACTACGTAATGCGTAATATGAATAATGCCCGTATGCACTTTCAAGGTCAGATTGCAGCTGGATAAGCGATAAGGTGGAAGCAACACAGTTTTTTGACCGATCTGTACTGAGCCTTTTAATTTCATATGTAACTGTACTTTTTGAGTTATTTTACTAAACATCTTAAAAGAAAACTTGGTCTCAGTCGAGTGATTCAAATACTGGTTGTTGACAAGCTGCAAAGGTGGGACAACGAACTTTGGAGACACGATATGCCACTACAGTGTGTGTTTGTGTGTGTGTGTGTGTGTGTGTGTGTGTGTGTGTGTGTGTGTATGCGTTTGTGCTCTTACTTGGCCACTTGTGTTCCGATCATCACATCTCCCTCCTGCATTCGCACGCGGCTGAAAGGCCTGAAAAGGAGAGAAGAGAAAAGACAGTCAATAACCACTTTTCTACAGTAACTTCACCCTTAAAGCAGCTTACATATGGCATCACCCACATCTCATAGCCTAGGGATGAAAATGATTAATCGACTTTAATCGATTAAAAAACAATAATCTCAATCGCCAATTTCAACTGACAAGAGACCCACGTGAAATGGGCATGTGAGGAGTGTGTGTGTGAAGAAGGGTGTGAATAGTGGGATTATTTAAATCACCTGTGGATGAAAGAATTTAAATAGAATTCATTTAAATGCAGTACTTTATCTCACTTTTTAATTTCAATTTTTAGATTCAGTAGTTTGTTTTCCGAGAAAGACTGAGATTTGGTGGGGGGATAGCTTATCAATTAATCGTAAGTCGATTGATAAGGCAATCAACTAATGATTAATGAATTAATCGATAATTTGCCTCCCTACTCCCACCCCTTTCAAGTATTCTCCTACTAATGTCTACGGAGTTCTGAGGGAAATTATGAAAGAAAGAAGAATAAAGGAGGAAAATTTTGATTTCTGTTGTTGCTCCCGGCTTATTATACACAATGTTTTTACCTGACATGGCCTTCTTCAGGTATAAAGGGTTTGACGCACAACACAAAATTTTCAGCACACAGCTCGGATTTTGCAACTAAAATGTTGGTAAAATATGCCACATATTTCAATTTCATATCATATTTCTATAATTTCAATAGACAACTGTGAATCTAGATCTTCAGAGTGGACGTCCATGAATTTCAATCCTTGCAAGACTAATATGTATTAATCACAAACAATGTGATCAATGTAATACACAAGGACAGCTCTTCATCATTCTGAATGTAACCTATCGGGTGGCTTTCAAGGACTCCATTGGATAAAAACCAGTCATGATACGCATGTAAAACCATCATAGCATGTGTAGGGTTTCTTCTACAGGCTGAAACGTTGCGCTCCATTACATAATTCACAGGACAAGCACAATAGACAAGCAGTGTCGCAGACTTTATTTCTTTTTCACTTGGGTTTCTTCTGCACTCATATTGACAACAAACACCTACCACTTTGAATAGGTAGGTCCCCCAAAAACATTATTAAGATTTTGTACTGATAATGTTGCTTTAGAAAACAATGTTTACAGGTTCGGTGGTTGGGCAGTTTTGTATCACATTTCATATGAAACTGTACGAAATAGACCTTGCAATCATTGACCGTCACATATACAGGTCAACACCCTGAGTAGCCTACTACCCACCTTGACAAACAAATGTTCTACAGGAAATGCTGACGATGGATAACATCATACTGTCATGCATACCTCATGTAAGGGTCTACGCTGAGAAACACAGCCTCCAGCAGTATCTCTGCAAGACAAGACATAACAGGCACGTCTGATGACAGATTTCAGTATCAAGGAAACACCAGACAGTAGTCCTACCTGTGCATTTACAGAGGTGGCCAAGGAGAACGTAGGAGTACATTTGTGGTGTAAGTAGGTAGTAGTACTACAACACTGATATTACATAGCACTGATATTACACCAGTTGTTCCCTTGTACCCAATGGAGGTGAGTGACTAGACACTGTTGTTAATGAAATTGAAAAATAGTAAAAACCCAAAACTTTATCATAACCTGGAAAATGACAATCCATTTTCATTCACCATTTTATTCTACCTTTGTGCCATTAATTGAGACCAGTAGCCTACTTCCAAACCGAATAGCCCATTCCTGAGAGAAACACTATTGAATTCAACTTCTGAATCCTCGCAGCGCAACAAGAATCCACTGACTCACCTCCATCCTTGGGCTCAGGTAGCTGTTCCTCCTTCAGCTCAAAATCGCTATCTTTGGGGAAGCCATCGAAGTGCTTGCGAAGGATCCATACTTTGGCTTGCACCATGGTTCTCTGTTTAGGAACACTGTTGAGAGAACAACACGTATGTGGATAGTTCTACCTCTTTTGTCGATACCAGAGCTGCATACCGGTATGTAGAAATAATCTCCCAAGCGTCGTTATCACATTGATCAGATAACATGACTGTTTCTCGCGTCACTTGCACACTTCCTCCTACCGTTTCTGTATCCTACTGTCAAACTCGTGCACGAGGTATTAGTAAGTCATGCGCCATTGACGAAAAGCCTTTTAAATAGGCATATGACAACTTTGTCTTTACATAACTGTATGTAAACAAGTGACAAAAAAAAGAGTTGGTATATGCATGCATGCTAGCAGGTGAGCCACATTTTGCCGCCACGGTGTAGACTATTGTTTCCATCCCAGTTTTCATGCAGTCTCCAAACTAATTTAAACGGAAAAAATGGCAAATTTTGAGTTTGCTGTATACTCAGAAACCCTCGGGAAAGGAGTGTTGCACAACACCAGGTTGAAACGTTACCTTGCGTCGTTCTCCATGGAATGAATTTACAGCACCGCGAGACGACACTTCAATTTTCATTGCAGCGAAAGTTAGCAAGTAGACCGCCCGCTTGGTCCTTTCTACATCTCTGATTGGCTCAAAAGTCACCGGGTCATAGAGGGCGTGATTTCTGATTGGCTACGTACATCAGCAGCGGCAGAGCCGTAGCATCGTCGATGAGATTTTATGATGACATGTCTGTCAGGCAGACGCTCATTCACGCTCGGTGTATTCGCAAAAAAAGGATGTGGAACTACCAAAGATTTTCTTAGTTGCATCTGGTATTAGTCAGTGTAAGAAGAAAGACTGTAAATGTGGAAAGAAAATCTGTCCATGTCAACCATCTGTCCATGTCTCTCTCTCTCTTTCTTTTTTATTTCTAACATGTAGGCCTACACACACAAACTCACAGACAGTTGTCACCCCACACACACCGCAAAGTAGGCCTATTCTCAGGTTAACTTCATAGCCAGGCTATAATTAGACATGGTCTAGCTAATAGGACAATGGTTCTACATTAGAGCCACCCGATTAGCGCACACCATATCTGCACTCACCAGAGTGAGTCAAACTTTTCAGTAGGCCCCACAAGTGAGTTATGTTTCAGAATAGGCCATGTGCAAATTGGACAATTATTTTGGACAGCGTTAATTTCACGCAGATGGCTATTTTCCAAGCCCTGTATGTTCAGTCAACTGAAGGAAAGAATAGCGCAACACTGCTTCTTCACGGTGCACCACTTTATTTAGGCTACGAGGTGTGGGCCCACGCAAAACGTGATCAAGCAAGTCCTGTATGTTCAAAAAACTTGTTTGCCTGCCCTAATACTTCTGCACGCAGTGTAGTTACCATGTTGGTAATTACACTGCGTGCAGAATTAGAACATACCAGGATCTGCTTTGTAAGCAGTGCTTTTCCACACTGTTTCCAGTGCACACATTCAAAAATTGCCCTACTCCCCTAACCAATGTCTACAACTACAAGCACAATTCAATCTTTACACTCAAATGTCAGTTCTAAAGCACACTTTTCCCAAAACGCTACACACAATTCTCTGATCTTGACACAATTTTCATGAATTAAAACAGTGGTTTTCTCATGGAACACACGGTCATTCAACATACTAAAATTAATTGCCATAGGCCTACTATGTGTAGCCTACTTCATCACATTGGCAAACTCCTTTCATATCTGTTTACAATTACAGGGTCGCTTACAGCTTTCGCTGGGCCCTGGACAAAGTCATCTGAAAGGGCCCCCTACTACATACAATGTAATGGGGACCCAATTCTGGGCCCCCTATGTACATGGGCCAGTGACAACATGCCCCTGTGTCCCCCTTGTCGGCAGGCCTGCGTGTTTACAATCTGCAATCATCACCCCATAAGGACTCACATTACATGTGATATTGATGAAGACGAGTGGAATGGATGCAGTGAGCACACACATTTTTTTCCTAGTTTTTGATCTCTAAAATATGTAATACAAGACACCAATTTCATGTAGTTACTCAATATTTTACAGCAAATTATTGCAACTTTTTTCAATGTCAGAAAAAATATGGACAATTGGCACACATCTGTGTGCTCTGAGTCTAAAAACAATATTTTAGTAGGCTACTTTACAATACACTCTGTAGCAAGTGGAATACTGAACAAAATAAGGTCTACTGTACATCATGCTAGTTTTACCTATGCACATTGTGTTCAAATGGTTCATATGAGTGTGCATTAAAATGATTGTGTCATTTGAGAGCAAAATTGTCTTTTTAGAAGAGAGTATATTGTGTTGAGGCATTATCCTAGAAATCTAGACGCCCCTAGCGGCCGCAAATTGAATTTTGCAGTAGGGGTTTGGCTCGCCAGGCTATTAAGGCATTCATTTCTCAGGAGAAGTGAGGAGTTTTGCCAGTTGTGCGTGAGTTTTTGGATTTGTGTGTAGAGTTTTGAGAATTTGAGACATGTTTCCCGAAATTGTGTGTAAACAATCGAGAAAAAACTGTAAAATAATAATAATAATAATAATAATAATAATAATAATAATAGTAATAATAATAATAATAACAAATAAATACATAAAAAATAAAAAGAATACATCATTAAATAGTCCATTGTTGAAGGGGTCAATTGTCCAGGGCACAGTATGGCCAGACTATCAGTAGGGAATGGGGTAGGCCTATGGGAAATTGCTGTGTTCCTCAAAAACTCTTAAGTAGTAGCCTAAGTAAGTAGCCTAGTGCTTACGTATGAGGGGCCTCCTAGGCAATATACCAGAAATAGGTTTCACATCATCACTAAAAGTTTAGAAATACACTATTTTATTCGCACATGCACTTTAGCAAGCATTTTATTTGCATGTAGAACAAAACATTGTATGTGGACCAAATACAATTATTTTATGCATAAACTTTTGGTGATAAGTACTACTTTGGCTTAATTACTAGAGATTTTTTGGGAAACGCAGCCATGGGGGAATGGGGTAGGGTTGGGAAATGACCTGGGCTGGACTCCCCAGCAGCTAATTAGTCAGCCACAGCATCCCCAACACGTTATCCACATTACGAACATGAACCATGGCTTCACAGTTTTTGTACATGGTATAGTGACTATGAGTCAACCATGGTTTGACTATGGTTTAATGATGGTTTAACTAAGGTTTAACAATACCCTTACAAAAATAACCATGGTTTTACAATGAATTTCACCTTGGTTTACAGCTATGCATAATTATTCATTACATTGCAGTTCATTACATCACACATAACCCTGACACCCTAGTCTCTGTAGCAATGTGGGGTTAGGTGCCTTGCTCAAGGGCACTTCAGCCATGGATGGAGGTGTAGGGGTCAGAGGTTAGTGTGGGATTTGAAACCATAGTAAACCATGGTAGATTTTTGTAAGGGCCGGGGCAGCCGTGGCCTTATGGTTATGGAGGTGGTCTTTAATTCAGAGAGTTGCAGGTTCAAATCCCACACTAACCTCTCCCTACACCTCCATCCATGATTGAAGTGCCCTTTGAGCAAGGCACCTGTTATAACCTGCACCCTAACTCCAAATTGCTTCAGGGACTGTAACCAAAACTCTGTAAATAACTATAAGTCGTTTCAGATAAAAGCGTCAGCTAAATGTTATGTAACGTAATGTAATGTAATATAATGTAATATAATCCCTACTTGAGGACATTTGTAGGCTACTTTTGGTGACCGGAATCTCACCTCACCATTTATTTGAAAGCTTTAGGATTGTAATTCTGCACTTGACCACAAGATGACTGTCTCGGACAGTGCAGCTACTAGATTGTCGCAGTGGCGCAGTTACACCCAGCCCTCTTTCAGTGTTCTCAGCAGCAGCAGCAGCAGCAGCAGCAGGAGCAACAGCACAGGGCCACTTTGCAGCGGCAGCAAGTTCGACAAACACTGGCAAAAACATCCACAAAGTCCCCACCCAACTACTCCACACAGATTTTTTTTTATCTCCAATTTCAGCCCTTTGAAGAACGATAAACATATGATGGGTATATTAATTCACAAAATGTAGCCATTTTTATCCAATGTTTTTGATCTTTGGAATGATCTTGTACAAAACTACAGGGGGACAT
>NW_026945964.1:0-24520 GCF_034702125.1 Engraulis encrasicolus
ATCGGGGCCCAAAAATTAACATTTTTAAAACCACCAAAGGGCTAGTAGATGAAATCTTACTAGCCAACACTCACGAATGCTAAAAGTGCGTTGGTCTTTTTTACCAGCCAAAATGTGAAAATTTCACCAGTATTTGGCTGGTTGGCTGCGTGTTAATTTAGAGCCCTGACGACAAGGGCAAGCCCTTGATTCCAATATGCTCTATAGAGGTAGAGTGGCAACTTTATCAGAAATACCACTCAGAATACTCACTCAGAATACCATACGTGAAATGCCCTCCAATGTCAATGCTAATTCTAGCTTTACAGAATCGTAGATATCTAAGGAACAAGCCTTTTGCTTCAATGACGTTATCTGTACCCAACACCCTTTGATTTTGTTATTTTTAACTGAAACATGGCTGGAAAAAATCCACTAGCTCTATCACACGTATAGAAAGCAACTCCGCCACACTTTAATTATTATTAGTACAGAAAGGCAGAATAAACAGGGAGGGGGGAATAGCAATTATTTCAAGGGAAAACGGTTCAATGGTCAAAAAGCCAGCACTAGGAGAATTTTTCATCTTTTGAATACTTAGCTTGCAGTTCTTAAAAATGTTCTTCTGGACATTACTGGTTATTGACTATTTAGAGAACCTCAAGACTGTCTGCACCACTCTTCTTAGAGGAATTTGGTGAGCTGGTTGTCGCTGTTTGTGTGGACTATGAATGAAAAGATTGTTTATCGGCAGGCGATTTCAATTTTCACTTGGACGAACTTAGTGAATGGTCTATGCTATGGGATTTTTTTAAGTCTTATTGACATTTTTTAGCCTTACACAGCATGTAACAGGACCAACCCCACAGACCAAGTGTTCCACACTATAGACCTATTAATAACACAAAGGCCTTTATGCTTGTGGCTAAGTGTCAAAGACTATTGGGCTTTTCTGTCAATTACTGCATTTTTTTCTGATGTTTCTATGTACCCTCATGTTCAAAGGGAATTCTGTTACAGTCAAAAAAACGTATAATCAACTGTGAGCACAGCTCAACTCTTTCAGCAAGCACTTTCAGAGATCCAAAGGTCAAACTTTCAGAGCGTGCAGGCTGATCTCATGGTTAATTTTAAAATTCAAGGATGGACACGTTATTATGGATGTTATTGCCCCGACAAAATTCACAACAGTGGGACATGAAAAAGACCCCTTGGAGAATGAATCCCACAGTTAAATTGCAAAAGCAAGAATGCAGGAGGGCTGCTTCTGGGCTTGAAAGACAGTGGCGGTTAATCCAAACTTGAAGTCCAACTCCAAATCTATAAAAAACACACTCTCGAAATACAACCAAGCAATTTCCTAAAGCTAGACAATCTTTTTTCTCTGACATAATTAACAGAAAATATTAATAATGCATGTCGCGTCCTGTTTGGCACTGTGGAAAAGCTAGCAAGGCCCCAATTCAAATGCATCTGAGTTCCTCTCAGTCAGCAAATGAATGAGTTCGGTATCCATTTTCAAAGGAAGATTGCAAAAATACGTACAAACAGTACTCACACATGTGCAACCGACCCAAGATTCAGACCAACTTGCTACGGTGACAGTTAAATTCCTACCCCTCCTGGAGACATGTTCATTTAGTTGATGTGGACATTCTTAATAGAACGGTACAAAGTCTTAGCTTCCTCTAATCTGACTTAGATATTCTACCCAACCCCAGCCCTTCTTCAAATCCATTTCTTACATCTAATATCACCTGATGTACTCCACATCATCAACACCTCACTACATACTGGCATATTTCCAGGCTGTCTGAAAGAAGCAGTTGTGTGACACCTTACTGAAAAAGAACAACCTGGAAGCACTGGTACTAAACAAACTATAGGGCCCATATCCAATCTACCATACATGGGTCAAATAATTTAGAGAAAATTGTTTTGAACCAAATTAACTGCTGTTTCTAATGTCCAATAGCTATTGTGATAAGTTTCAATCAGGTTTCAGTGCCTACCACAGCACTGAAACAGCTCTTATTAAAGTTATGAAATGACATAAGATTGAATTCTGATGCTGGCAAAATCATCCGTCTTGGTGCTACTCGATTTAAGTGCCGCTTTTCGGACACAGTTAATCATTCTATACTACTACATAGACTGGAACACTGGGTTGGCTTTACAGGCATAGAGATCAACTGGTTAAAAATCGGTACTTACAACCAAGACGTTTTTTTGTTCGCCATTGGAAGACATACCTCATCACCGATGGCTCTGAATTGTGGGGTTCCCCCAGGGCTCCATACTTGGGACCACTACTGTTCAATCCTGTATATGTTGCCACTGGGAGCCACATTATCGAGAATAACTCCATAAATTACCATAGCTATGCGGATGATACCCAGCTCTATTATCTATGTCCCCCAAGATGGACTATACCCCTTTGAATCACTCTATTCATTGCATGGCATGGACCAAATATTAAACAAATGGATTTGTCTCACAATTTCCTCCAGCTGAACACAGATAAAAACTGAAGGGAATTATATTTGGGGGAAAAGAGAGGAGAAGACAAAAAGATTGCTACTATCCATGAAACGAAGGGACTGAAAGAAAGGGAAACAGTTAAAAATCTTGGGGTCCTCATTGGCAGTGACCTAAACTTCAACAGGTCACATGAACGCTATTACTAAGTCTGCATTTTATCACATAAAAAACGTCTCTCAATTTAGGGGCCTGATGTCTAAACGTGATCTGGAAGGAAAGCTAATACATGCCTCCTTCAGTGCTAGTAAAGTTGATTACCTGTAACAGTCTTTTTTACTGGCCTCTCCCAATCAGGCCCATTAAACAGCCTTCACTTGTACAAAACGCAGTGCAAGGGTTTCTTACAAAGACAAGAAGTGCGACCACATACTCCAAATTTTTCAGATCGCTGCATTTGGCTCCCCAGTAAGCTACAGAATTGATTTTAAGGCAATGCTACTTGTTGTTTTACTTCACTAAATGGAATGGTACCCACAATATCTACTGGATATGTTTCAGCTGTATGCACCAACCAGGTCACTAAGGTCAACGGATAAGAATTTGCTGGTGATTCCAAAAGTCAAAAAAACAAAAGTGTGGCGAGGCAGGCGCCTTTCGAGCTTCTATGCTTCAATGCCTTGGAAACCAGCTTCCTGATGACATAAAAAATGCACCCACTATTGATCGCTTTAAATCTAGACTCAAGACAAAGAGGTTCTCAGATGCTTTCCCTAGCTTTCCCCCTAGCTTACAATACCTTGATCATTGTTTTTTTAAATGTATTATTATTATTTTTACTTTTTATGTTTATTTAATTTGTTTTATTTATTTTATTATTTATTTTTTACCTTATGTTTTATCGTAATGTTTTAAATGGTTTTTTGACTCTAATTCATTTCTTTCTTCCTTCCCTGTTTCCTTTCATTTACATTTGTTAACTTTGTGAAGCAAATTGAGATGCACATGTGTATGAAATGCGTTATATAAATAAACTTGCCTTAGCCTTGCCTCATGTATATCATGGTAGTTACAGCACCAGGTATTGCCTCTTTCCTAGTCACGCAAGGAGGTCAGTGTGTTTCAGTCGTGGTTAGCAATAAGCAAGCTCCAGCTCCATCTCCAGTGCAGCACATTAGCAAACTCACCAACTTTGTGACCTGCTTAGTCCAGAGCAATGCTATTTCGATCTGGTTACAAGGACCAACAGGTGGAAATACAGGGAAAAGCCCTGAATTACAATATGCTCCTGATGCAGTGCTATATATAATACCAACTAAACCAACATCAGGTATTGGCTACTACCGAGTCTAGCGAGGAGGTCAGCGCATTTCAGTCATGGTTTAGGGGAATGCAGGCTCCTGCGCCAGCCAACTTCCTTTCCCTATCCATCTCCATCAGCCAGTGCCAGGGCATTAGTAATTTTCACCGAACCTCCCGATCTGCCCAGCCAGAGCACTGCTAATCGATCCCTGCTGAAAAAACACTCAAAATTACTCTCAAGACTATATACAGCAACAGGTCAAACAAAGTTCACGCTGTTTCCAGTCAAAAGGAGAAGGAAAGGGGGAGTAGAGAGAGAGAGAGAGAGAGAGAGAGCGGCGAGGTGATGAGAGAGAGAGAGAGAGAGCGATGCGTAAATTTAGAAAGGGTGAGGCGGAAAGAATGAGCGTGTGAACATATTGAAGAGTGTTTTGGAGCGTTAGGCGGTTTTACCACTTGTCTGTGTTGTGTTAAAAAACGTGTTGACGTGAGCTGTTGCCATGATATGTTTTTGCAGTAGGCAAGGTGTTTGTGTGGTGTTGTGTGTGTGTGAGTGTGTGTTGTGGGTGTGTGTGTGGTGTGTGTGTGTGTGTTGGTGTGTGGTTTGTGAGGGTGGAGAGAGAGAGAGGAGAGAGATAGAGAGAGAGAGGCCCCCAAGAGAGAACGAGAGACGAGGAGAGGAGAGAGTGAGTGTGCATGTGATAACACTTGGGCGCCAAAAGCACACATTTTTGTCAAGTGCTAACCGTGCTGTTCAGATGCATATTTCTGCAGTCTTATAGTGAGGTTGACAGGATACTTTTAAAACCAGGACATCAGAAAAGTGGAAAAAACATGAGAAAAGAGGAGAGGAAAAGGTAAGCATCGTTCAGGATTAGTGGTGTGTGTGTGTGTGTGTGGTTTTGCACGTTGCGTGCGTGGCCCGATGCGTGCGTGCGTTGCGTGCGTGCTGTGCGTGCATGTAGCGAGCGGGCTGCGTGCGTGAGGTGCGTTGCGTGCGTGGGCGTGTGTGTGAAATAAGGTGCGAGAGAAAAACGAGAGAAAGCCACAGAGAGAGAGAGCGAGAGCGAGACAGAGACAGAACACCACAGAGAGAGATAGAGTGAGGAGACAGAGACAAAGGAGGAGACACGAAAGAAGGAGAGTATGAGCCAGAGATGGGGATGGAAAAGAAGATGAGAGAAGGGAAGGGATTGAAGAAAAGAGTTTTGGGGATGGGCAGAGCGAGAGATTAGAAAGGGGGAAGTGGGGCAAAAGGGGGGAAAGAAGGGGAAAAAAAGTTGGATAGAAAGGGAAAATCTCAATGAGAGGCAAGGGAGAGATCAGAGAGAAAAGAGAGAGGTAAGTTATAGCAGTGTATGAGGTTTTAGAGGAGGAGAACAATCAGTGGCAAGAAGGGAGATAGAAAGCTACGTGAAAACAAAAGAGAAGAGATGGAGCAACGAGAGAAAAAGACAGAGATAGAGAGCGACACAGAGAGAGCTAATGCGACACAGAGATGAAAAGAAAAGAGAGAAAGAAAGAAGAGCTAGAGATTTGTAGAGAGAAGAAGCAGAGCAGAGAAAACAGTTGAGAGAGAGAGAGACCAGAGAGGGGAGAGAGGGAGAGGAGAGAGGAGGAGAGAGAGAGAAAGAAGAGCTGGAGAAGAAGAAGAAGAAAAGAGAGAATTTGGGAAAGTGAGGGGCCCAACTGACATTGGGGGAACCCCTGCATCAGTCGCTTTTGCCTCGTAGTCAGTTGCAGTCAAAGAGAGGGTCAGCAGTTCCCACCCATCCCAGAAATGATTTCCAAAATTTCCCTTTTGCATGACTCAAAAATCACCAGTTTTACCAATGGCTTGTGGCGCACACAGGAGTTGTGGGTCGGGCCTGGTGGTGTGTATGCGTGCGTTGGTGCGGGGTTTTGTGTGGGGGTGTGTGTGAGAGGAGAGAGAGAGAGAGAGAGTGTGTGTGTGCGTGTGTGTGTGTGTTGTGTGCACACATGAGTGTGGTATGGGTTCTGTGTGTGCATGTACTGTATGTGTGTGCGTAGTGTGTGAGTGTGTTGTTGGTGCCTTTTTGTGTGTGTGGAGCCACTTGTCCGGTGAATCCCCTAGTTGGCGCTGCTAAGGGGTTGTTCAAAACCATCCATTGCAATATAGATAGTCACCAGGACTAACATGGGAGTTGGCAACTGACCAAGACAAAAAAAAGTCTGTGTGTGCGTGTGTGCGTTTGTGTGCGTCTGTTTGTTGTGTGGACGCGCGCGCGTTGTGCTTGCCGGTCGCGAACGTGCGTGGGGTCACGTGTGTGTGTGTGTGTGGCGTGCGTGTGTGTGTTTTGGCTTTATATGAAGGCGAAAACCAGAGGAGAAAGGTATGTGTGAGAGAGTATGAAAGGGGGGGAGGAGTAGGTAGATGGAAATTATCCTTCAATTGATACTCATGCATTGAGTTTTGTGGGCTTCGTGTTATTAAAGAGGAAAAAAACTGAGATTCGGATGTTGGGGAGTGTCTGGTTCGGGAAATGGGTATTATAACAGACAGAAAAGAAGGACATGTTTTATTGCCTTTTGGGAAAGAGACGAAAGAGAGAGAGTTGCGGTGAGGAAGAGGAGAGTGTGGGAGAGAGAGGAGAGAGACGGAAGAGTGTGTGAGGTTGATTGTGTGTGTGTCGTGTGGGTTTTGTGTTGTTGTGTGTGTGAGAGAGAAGAGAGTAGAGAGAGAGGAGGGAGAGAGGAGAGAAAGAAGAGAGAGAGAGGGAGAGAGAGAAAGAGAGAGCTGCTGTTTGGAAGACAGCGGGGACATGTTAAAACGCACTGAACTGAAAAACAGCATCAGCAGCTTTGTGTTATTTTTCTTTCACCACATCTCAAAACAAAGAAGTAGCTACAAAGGGAAAAACCTTTAAAAAGGTGCACTGTGCAGGAAAAATGGTCAAAAAAGGGTACTGCAACTATGTGCCTCATTGAAACCCAGGCTGCCCTTTATTTGCCAAATTTGATATTTACATGAAAAGTTTACGAAGTAATAAACCCAAAATTTATTTTCTAGTATGGTCCAAAAGTAGAGTCTATTTTGTGCAGCAAAAATATTTTTGGAAATTCAAAATTGGGGGACCCCATGGGAAGATTCCCCCTTTTCATTGTATGAAAAGTGGAAAATTTTTCCCGTCCATAATGAATACTTAGCAATTTTGATGGTGGGTGGGTAAAGTATTCATGAAAAAAGGTAAACTTAGTTGAATGGGCAGCATGACTTTTGGAAATAAACAACCCTAAAAATCCAGCCACACTTGTCCCTTTAAAGGTGGCATGGTGTATAGGCCAGTTCAGGTATTGACAACTATTTGCTCAATTTAAAACTGTTGCCGCCCTTGATTGCCAAAATTGTGATCTTTTCCCCGGAATATTTACTTAGTTAATAAAGTTATATTTATAGTAAGATTGGGGTAACAACTTATGTTAGGGCTACATCTATAAGTAATACATTACAATGCTAATGCCTGCATAAGTAGGCCCTTTAACTTGTAAGGCATTTGCTAAGCATAACGCTAAGGCCTATTAGGTCCTTCCTAAGGGTCTTAAAATTTGGTAAATAACATCCTTTATTGTGCATGAACAATGAATTGCAAAAACAAGCCTTTAACACATCGTTTGATTTTGCTTTGTTACATGCCTTACAAGTTACTTTTACAGGGCCATTGTATGGATTTAGTGCTTAATTAGATTGTATAGGCCCTATACTAAATTAAAGTGTTACCGTAAGGTAAGATTCAAGTACAGGAAGCTTTGCGGCTAAAAATGTTTAATTTTTATTGGAATTTCAAAATGGTGGAAATGGAGAAGGGGTTCAAACCCTTTTCATGCATGAAAGTGCAAATTTTCCAGTTATAATGAATACTGTGAAACTGTGATGGTGGTCGTCCGTTTTTTTTGGTGAAAAAGGTAACATTTGTGAATTTGAACAGCATAAAATTCTGGAAAATAATCTGCTAAATACATTACCCAGTGCACATTTAAGTGTTTACGTACGTGCAGCTAAAGTACGCACCATTTTTTACTGTTAAGATATTATACTGTTTAAGATATTATATATATAAAAGAGATATATGGGCAGCATATAAGATCTATGCTGTCCATTCCAAAATATTATCCTTTTCATTAATATTTAAACCACCAGAGCCGGTGGTTTCTGACTCCTGTGGGGCCCTAAGCATACAATATGCCAAGGGGCCCCCCCCCCTAACAATATAAAAAAATCATGTCATCCAGACACCCCCCGCCCCCCGGTTTTTTACCAGCAAGTATATATTTGGGGCCCGCAGAGGCGCATTTGGGTTTCCCACATAGCTAGAGTTTTCAGAATTTAGGGCCAAGATTTACACTTTCGGAAGTGATAAACTGACCTCACACGTGGATATACATGAAATTATTATTATTTATTATAAATTCAAAAAAATTGCGTTTCGGTAAACCTGGGAGGGTTTCACAATGTGCATACAAGTCCTTAGTCGGCCTTTAATCTAAAGATCTGAAAAACAAAACATTGTCTTATCAATAAAGGTTCCCATTAATTTAGAAAGACACAAACTAGACTGGTTGCCAAAAAAATACATTTCCTTTAATTCATTGCACAGGTGTTGCCCTAAAGAGTATCCTAACTTAGATATTGGACGTAGAGGCAGGCTTGCACCATCTAAAGACCTAAGGCTTGCACATGCCCAAGACGTGGAGTGGTTTTAATGTGGGAAAGAGCCTTACTTAAAGTACGTTGAGGAAGGTAATACACTGCGCGCCCTCGCCAATGTTTTCTCTCGCCAGCAGAGAAAAAATGAGCAGGTTGCATTTTTCCTCACAAAGTTACGTTTCCCAAGCGGGAGGGTTTTGGCATATCGCGTCGTATTTTCGCTGTTAAACGTTGTTTGATCATCTCCATCTTTCCCTTTGCCCAAAGCGGCGGCTGTTGCACGATACCCACACACGACTTTCACATGTTTTGCGCGCGCTAGTATTAGAGGTACCCGACTCTGATGGAGGGGACCTAGGCGATACTGAGTAAATTATTAATAAAATATTCGGGAGATAGGACAGATCATATCTCAGCGTCAATCCCGCACACATTTAACACACAGACGCCCGAACCAGTCCCCTTTTCCTCTCCTCTCCCCCGGGGCGGCGGGCGCAAGCACACGCACACACTCACACCCCGGCACCCCTTCTTTATCTTCATTACTCTTCTTCCCGTTGATACGATTGCACTCACGTTTCCTCGGCTAGAAGTCAGCTCGATGTTTCTCAACTGAGCAGCTACTACAGCTTTGCAAACAGCCAGTAAAATGCTACATTGGAACAGCAAGAACATAATTTTTCTTGATTCTTCCTGTGATTCGTTTCCACTGGCGGACTTTAGTTCCCGGGGGGTTGAACGCAAGGGGAACGCTTGTAGGTTGTACGCTTGTAGGCTGCGCACTGACTGCACCATGGGAGGAACTCGGGCATTGTTGTTGAGAAATTGCTCACTCAAGTTCTCACTCCTGTTCATCGAAATTAAAACCACAGAAGAAGGGGTGACCCGCGTAGGCTAGATTACATGACCCGGGAATAAATAATAAGTTCGTAGGGTTTTTTAACTTAGCCTATTTTTTTAAAATTATCTATTTTTTTTTACCTCAAAGTAAGTGAGTCATTTGGGCAACGCGAGGGCCCTACGCAGGAGAGCGTACGTGGGTGGCGTTTGGGCCTGCCGGCTCTGTTTACCACCATCACTAAATTTCTAAGTGTTCAATATGACCTCACACTTCTCCATAATTCATAGTTGTTATCTTTCTCGATGACCGCATTTTGAATTACCCTGCCCAAACACATTTGGTTTTAAAAAAATCTTCCCTTTGCTTTGGGCAAGACTAGTAGGGCCTACTTTACTTATTACTTATCCCCTTCAGCATACATTTTTGAAAATGAACGGACTAAAAATACCATGTAGAATTGAAAAGAGGAGAGAGAGAAGAGAGGGGAGAGAGACGGAGAGAGCGGGAGAGAGAGAGAGAAGAGAAAAAGAGCAGAAAAAAGCTACAGAGGGACAGGAGACAGAGACAGAGACAGAGACACAGAGAGACCACCAGTGAACAAAAGAGGACAGCGACAGAATAGAGGAGAGAGAGAGTAGAGAAAGAGGAGAGAAGGAGAGATGAGAGAGAGCAAGAGAGGAGACGAGATGAGAGCGATGAGAGAGAGAGACGAGGGAGCAGAGAGAAACGATGGACCGTGAACCCTTTAGAAAACGAGAAGGTTTCGACGCTACAAACACTTCTGCTCTCGGAGTAATCCCATCTAACTGCCACATAGACCACTGGGCCTATTTAGATGCAATAGATTATTATTGGGATATCTCGCCCCAGCTGTGGAGGATCCTCCAGCTCGGCCTTTCCCTCATGCTACCCGGGCTCAGACTGCTGGCAGCGAGAAAAACTACTCATAGTCACCATGCCACTCAATGATGCACCTGTTATTGAAAATAGTAGGCCCACTGGGGGAGCGAGTGTGTGTGTGTAATGGGGGATGTTTGTGGGGTGTGTGTCAAGGAGGGGGATATGATTTGTTGACTGTGTGTGTGTGTGTGTGTGTGTGTGTGTGTGTGGTGTGCGTGTTTGCCGGGCGGGTGCGTGTTGCGTAAGTGCGTGTGTGTGTGTGTAGTGTGTACAGCAGATGTTGGGACACAGAGCTAGTGCCTGAGGGCACGCGTTTGCAGTGCGGCTCAGAAATGCATAGACTACAGTATGACACCACACACCAATATCGCTCTCTCTCTCTCTTCTCTCTCTACTATCTCTCTCTCTCTCTCTCTCTCTCTCTCTACTCTCTCTCTTCTTCAAAACATCTCTCTCTCTCTCTCTTCCTCTATTTCTTTGCCGGTGTTCTTTCTTTCTTTCTTTTTTTCTTTTTTCTTGCTTTCTTTCTTTCTTCTCTCGCTCTCACTCTCCTTTATTTCTTTCTTTCAATCTCTCTAGCTCTTCACGCACGCATGCACGGCACTCACTCTCGCATGCTCTCTCTCTCTCTCTCTCTCTTCTCTCTTCTCTGTCTCTCTCGTCACGCAAACACACACACACAAAACACGCTCCACGCAACCACACACACACCACCACACACACACACACACACTCTCACACACACAGACACATATACGCACACACACCACACACCACACACACCACACACACAAACACACACACACACACACACAACCGTATTTGTGCCAATTCACTGATCCCCCATTGATCCCCAGCCGATCAGCGGGGCACATAAGGCCAACTGTCTGCAGTTCATACCAGTACTTTGACAGAGCATGAGGGGAGAAGAGGAGAATACAACACAAAAACACACACACGCCAACACACACAAACACACCACACACACACACACACACACACACACACACAACAGCACGGCGCGTGCAAGATGCACGCATGCACGCTCATGCACTCACTCAAACGCACACGGCACACGCACAACGCACACGCACGCACGCAGTCAGGCAGGCATGCACACACTCACACATCACCACACACACACACACACACACATACAAACGCACAAACGCACAAACGCAGTATGAATATGCATCTTGATACCACACCAACGGGGAGAACGAGATAAAAGACGGAGAGCCATTTATGAAAGCTTGCGTTACATGAAAAGCCTGCAATAAGAGTATTCAATGGGATACTGCAAAATCTACAGACCTGGAGCTTTCCGTAACAGTCCAAAATCTGGAAAACAGTCAATCAGGAAGTTTCCCCAAACTTTGGAATAGTTTTTTTTTTTTTTTCACCTCACTATTGATTATTGACAAGCTTCGGTCGACTATATGATCACTCCACACCATGGTCAAGATTGATGTTTTTCATGGACAAGGAATTCACCTGAGAGAGAGAGAGAGAGAGAGCTGAGAGAGAGAGAGGTGAGTGAGACAGCGACAGAGCCAGAGAGACAGAGAGACACGAGAGGGGAGATTGCAACACAGTGGTCGTGTGTGTGTGTTGGCTGTGTGCATGCAGGTTTTGTGTGTTTGTGTGTGCGTGTGTGTGTGTGTGTGTGTGTGCTGTGTGTGTGTGTGGTGTGTGTGTGTGTGTGTGTGTGTGTGTGTCTGTGGTGTCTGTGTGTCTGTGGTGTGTGTGTGTGTGATGTGAATAAATAGATGATGTGAATAAATGATGTTTTGGTCGGGCCACCCCCTCCAGGCAGCTCATGGTGCAGAGGATATTGATGTATACCCGATGGTGATGCTGACGAGCTGGACGTCAGAGGGGTAATAACATGCGCACCACAGTACACACACACACCACAACACACACACACACCCACACGACACACACCACACACACACACACACACACACACACACACAACACACACACACACACCACACACACACACACACACACACACACACACCAACACACACACAGCACACAAGCTGACACTGAGTGGAAAAAACCAGTAGAAAACATGTGAGCTGTTTCTCCTTTTGGATCTCTCTTTAGGAGGATTTTTTTTCATCCAGGGAAGCTACACCACGAGATGCACAAAACCACACACCCCACGCACATACCAAAGAATACACACACAGACACCACAACATGGATATTTAGAGGAATATATTTTTGAGCGGAGGAGTCTAAACGGACACACATCTCTCCACAGATGGCAGTAGAATGCTTGAAAATGAAAAGAGAACAGGACACAGCCGGAAGAGAGGAACTATACTGTATACAAACCGCTAAAACTCTTCGGGTTAGGTAAACAGGAAACTGAACATCTTTGTTTTGGAAGCCATTTTAAAGCATGTTGTGGTATTAAGGAAAGGGGGCTAACCATGGGCTTCTGGTCAAAATGGCCACTGTTATTATTGTGTACACGACGCACACAATGCTGAGGAAGCAGACGTTCCAGCATGCATTCCTTTTCTTTCTCGGTTCTCCCTTTCCGCTTTCTTCTGAAAATAAACATCTTAGCTTTTCTCTTTTCTCATGGTGTCTGTCGATTGCAATCTGTGATTACTGAAATCAGAATGCATTCTATTTCTATAAAAAGGCACATCCTGGTCTCCTGGGGAGCCACAATTATACATCTTCAACACACACACACACACACACCACCCACACACACACACACACACACACACACACACACACACACACACACACACACACACACACACACACAACACACCGAGAGAGTGAAAACACACACAGTCTGACAACAACCCCATCTTCAGGCAAAGACATATGGGTTGCCCCCCACACAACGACGGAGGAACGGAGGGCGGCACGACGCACTGCTCCACTCATCTCGCTCTGTATGGGGCATTCACGGCCACCTGGTCCGTGCATAACACATAACAATGGCTGGAGGTTAGTAGCCAAAAATCTATAAACACAACAACCAGCACAGCCCAATCAACTAGCCAAACCCACTATCGTACAGCAGAGAGATGCCTCCAATAGTAAGACTGTGAGGGAAGGGAGGAGGGAGGAGGAGCGGAGGCGGAGGAGGGAGAAGGAGAAGGAGGAATGAGGGAGGAGAAGGGGAGGAAACCGGGGGAAGAGGGTGAAAAAGAGGAGACGTATGTGAAGGAAGAGGAAGGTGGAAGAGGGAATGGAGAGAGCCTCCAATGGAAGAGGTGGAGAAGGAGAAGGAAGAAGAGGAGGAGGAGGAGAACGGAGGAGGAAGAGGAGAAGAAAAGAGCGAGGACGGGGAGGATATGATTATGGAGGGGGAGGGGAAGGAGGAAGGGAGGACACTGGGCGGGTAGATAATGGGGTGGAAGTGTCTTTGTCAGCGACAA
The DNA here is from genome assembly GCF_034702125.1 of Engraulis encrasicolus. Taxonomy (NCBI): domain Eukaryota; kingdom Metazoa; phylum Chordata; class Actinopteri; order Clupeiformes; family Engraulidae; genus Engraulis; species Engraulis encrasicolus. Next base: position 13,586 of record NW_026945964.1, read on the forward strand.
ACAAATAACATGTTGTTTCACTCATTTCTCGTGCAACAAAAAGACCCAATATCCGTCCTGAACCGAGTGCAGGGATTGGTCCAAGTGGGTGGGAGCAGACAGTGTTGTAGGATAGTGTTAGTGTGATTCTGTGCTATTCTGGGGTAGTTAAATCATTTATTCTTGTTTTGTTAGGGTTTTTTTTTTCTCCGTAACACCACTCGTTTCAAGACAATGGCTGAGTGACCTGAGAGATTTTTTTTTTTTTAAAGAAATGTGAAACAAGGGTTAACAATACTATGGATCCAGCCTTCTCCCAATTTTTAAATTTTTCGATAGGGCTCTACTTCACTGCTGTTTAAAAATATTATCAAAAAAAGCAGACATACACAGCCAAGAGAGTAAACAATTTCTGTCGTTCCACTGTTGACAGGTGTTCAAAAAAAAGATCAATAGGGAAAAAAGTATGAGTAAGAATCTTTAGAGAAGTTAAGTAAAGTATTGTGAAGCAAAACTTGAGAAATTTTGGTTTGAAGTACAAGTCAGGAATTAATTATTCACTGACCCAATTTTCACTTGCTTGCCGGGCCTTTTTAGACCACATGTGATCGGTGAACCAGGCACAGGTCAATTTGCCAGCGTGATTTTGCTCTTCATTTGAAACATTGCAACAACATATGGAGCGAGGATGATTCATAAGCCTATTGCATTAGTAATTTTTAGAGTTTCCTTTCTTTATTTTCCTTTTAATTGGGGTGTGTGTGTTTGCGCAGCGTGGGTGTGTGTGTGTGTCAGCGTGTGTGTGTGTGTATGTGTGCGTGTGGGTGTGTGAAGAGAGAGCGAGAGAGGAGAGGAGAGACGAGGCGAGAGAGACGAATGTCCCCCCCCCCCCTCCCCACACCCCCCAGATGAGATGGGGCCAGAAGAGAGAGAGAGAGAGAGAGGAGAGAGAGAGAGAGGCGATATCTGCAGGAGTGAAATGTCATGTTTAAAGGGACACTGTGCAGGACAATCGTTCAAAAAAGGTTACTGCAACTATTGCTGCTCATTGAAACAAGGGCTGCCTATTGCCAAAGCTTGCTCTTTACATGAAACGTTTTACTAAGTAATAAAACCACATTTTCTAGTAAGATACAGAGTACAGTCATGTTTGACAGCTAAAAATGCCTATGTTTGAAATTCAAAATGGCGGGGGACCGATGGGAGAAGATCCCCCTTTCAAGTATGAAAAGTGAAATTTTGAGTCATATTGAATACTTAGAATTTGATCGGTGGTCGTTCAGTATTCCTGAAAAAGGTAACATTAGTGAAATGGGCAGCCTGAATTCTGGACATGGAAATAATTAACAAAATAAATCTCACACGTGTCCCTTTAAGTGTTACTGTACTTCGCTAATGCTAACTTGTAGTTCTGATTATGAAGAGTGAACCTAACAGCTACCACTACAAATAGCTACCTTTCCAAAACCTACCTTCCAGCAGGACATCCAAACCAAGTCAATTATAATGAGGTGCCAAACCGTTTATTCCTCTAAGTCTTTATATTTAGCCCCTTATATGCCGTAACACACTGTAATTCAAAACCTGCCAGCCACCATCTTGAAAACACAGCAGTGACACTTATTAGAGTGATAGCTACTTTGCCTCACCAAGTCCTCTCCAACCAGTTGCTTCTGTCCTTCACTTAGACTGCCACAAAGTGCTTAACAGCACGTGATTAACTGGAGAAAAAGGACACAGAGGCCGTCAAATTGGGTGCCAAGGTGTTCAAATTCCGACTTTGGCCAGAACGATCACGTTTGGTTTTTCTCGTTCTCTTCATGGTGTCACTGTATGATGTGAATTCAGTCTCTGTGTTATTACATGGCCTAGGTATGATTATCGTGAGGTCCTGGCAGAAGAGCCTCGGTTGTGATCCTATGGTGTTTACATAAATAGTACTCCACTGCTGCCTAATACTCTACTGCCTCTGCAGCTTTGGCGGGGGGTTATTGCTCTCTGTATACTGGTCAGCACGGGCCTGATGGGTGAGGCTCAGCCATGCCTTTTGGCAGCCTATTTGGTAAAACACAATAGAATTTTTTCTTGGGTAACACAAGCCAAACTCCAATCGAATACGCTAACAAGAGGGCCTTTAGATTCAGAATCAATGGTTGAACAAGGTTTGAAAAATATATTGTTTTGAGAATCCCTGGCTCAACCCTCAAATGTTGTGATATGAACTGTGCACCCACATACACATACACACACTCAAACCCACGCATAACAGCGTGCACACCCACGTACGCATGCACACACGCACACGCACACGCCACGCCACACACGCGCACACACGCACAAACATAGTCACACACACACACACACACACACACAACACACACCACTCACACACCTACACACACACACCACACCACACAACACACACACCACACACACACACACACATTCTCTCTCTTCTCTCTCTTTTCTTCTCTCTCTTTCTCTCTCTCTCACACCACAACGCACACCCACACACACACACCACCACCACACAACACACACACACACCACAAAACCTCAAACCAGCTCAAGTAAGCTTTCAAAAGCTTTGCTCGCCCGTTGACATGCTCAGTGTGCATGAACCACATTTCATGGTGCAGGGATTGCCATGGTAATGGTTGGAATAAAAACACAAGGTGCAGGTGAGCTGGAACATCAGGTTTGCATTTGAAGATTGCAATGGGCTGTTTACAATATGGTGGTGGGATGAAATTGTCAGTGATAGCTGGTACCCCTCACCACCACAAGCAGACACCCGTACACACATGCACATGCACAGCACATTGCAACACATACATAAGCACGCGCCCGCACACATACACACACACACACCGGCACGCACACAACACACACACCACAACACACGCACTCACAGTCTCTCATACGGGCAGGCCCGCCGCCCGCCGCGCACACACAGACACAGACCCAGACACACACACACACACACCACACCAACACACACCAACATACCACACACACCAACACACCACACACACACACACACACACACGTCATGATGGCTTCGCTGTGACTAAAAGTACTGCAGTAAAGTGTAAAACAAGTGGAAAAGTTCTTCTAAAAATGGAGCAGAGCAATATATAGTTAACCCCTCAGTGCTTTCATAACCTTATTGTTACCAAAATAGTAATGTCCAAGACAAGTCTTATTTGGGTACTCTCTGCATCATCATAGCAATGTTGTTATGATGTAGTTGATGTAGTTTTCATGGAAGAGTCAATAAGTCTGTCTACGGGCCCATCTGTAGTAAGAGGCTACATTCAGTGATGATGGTAAGGCAAGCTATGATGGGCAAACTAAAAGAAATATGTTTTTTAGGTATAAGCAAGATTGCATCGTACATTTTGCCAAGTCCTCCGAGTCGAGAATCCGCTAAATGAAGGTACTTACAAGCCTACCAGGGACAGCACGCTACTAGTGGTGTGGCATTGCCACTGCGCCTCACTATTCGATTCGATTACGATTAGGGAGGTATCGATTCGAGTCCTTCAATTCTACGATGCATTGCAATGCATTACATGATCTACTGACGCAAAGCGCCAAATGTTTCTCAGTCATGATGAGGGCTAATACAAGTCGTCAGATACTGAGAAATTTTATTGGCTGTTTTTCTTTATCAGGTCTTGCAGTTTCCAGCTTTGAAGTGTTTTATTTAATTTAACATTAATTTGCTCCTGAAATATTCACGGACAAGTAATGTGAAAATTAAAAATTTTGCTGCATCGATTCTGGAACTTGGGCGCATTTGAAATTTAAAATTGTCCACCGCATTGCATTGGGGATTGCCGGAATCGATTATTGTTGACCCCCACCACTACACAGTACCCTGCAAAACGTTTGTCTAATTTTACTGATGTGCACGGAAAATGATGGTACTGCACACGTGGGGTTCTCTAAATTGGCAAATGGGTGCCCTGATTAAAGGGTATGCAAAGTGATTGGCAACAAGTCCAAAGGCGGGACGAAGATGTGTCCGTCTATGCACTGCCGCCCTTGTGGACACTAGGGAATTACAATTTTTAAAGGAAACAAACAGACAGACAGACAGATTGGCGACCTCGCCGACCGACGGACCCATCAAAAGTCAAGTCAAGTAGGTTTTATTGTCAATTTCTTACCGGGAATGCACTGGTCATACAAAGAATTTGAATTACATTTCTGGCTTTCCCATTACAGACAGACTAATCTAGGTAAGGGAAATTTGACAGTATAGAATTTAGACAGTCTTATACCTGGACTTAAGACAGTATGGACATAGACAGTGCTCATACAGACATCTTAAGTGCAAGACACTGGACAACATGATAAGACTTGTAGAGGACATACATTACGAGGTAATTTGTGTGCTTTTGTGCTTTTCCCCTAAAAAAGTCCTTTTTATAGCGTTTCTGACTGGTAATAGTAGCTTTTGTAGAAAAATAAATATTAAAAAAGGTGTCTGTCAAGTACACCAGCAGCAGTGTGTGTGTGTGTGTGTGCTGTGTGTGTGTGTGAGTGTGTGTGGTTGTTGTGTGTGTGTGTGTGTGTGTATGTGTGTGGTATTGTGTTTTAGTTGCAGGTCGAAGGTTGTGTTGTGGTCTGTGTGCTGTGTTCGAGTGTCTGTGTGTGTGTGTGTGTGTGTGTGTGTCGCTCCCCCACCCCCCCCCAGTGTGGGTAGGTGTGGAGTTTAGTGCAGGAAAGTGCAGTGTGTTGTGTGTGTGTGTGTGTGTGGTGAGTTGGTGTGAGTGTGTGGTGTGTGAGTCGTGTGTGTGTGAGCACCCCTCTACAAACCCACATGACTCCATAACCCACTTTCGGCAGCCCTGGTAGTGTGTGTGTGTGTGTGTGTGGTGTGTCGTAGTGTGGTGTGTGTGCAAGTTTTTGAGTTAGTGCAGGATGAAAGTTCAAGTATAGTAGTGCCAGGTGTATGGTGGTGGGGGGAAAGGGGGGGGTTGTAGTGGCCTTGCTGGCTAGAGGCTGACAGTGGTGGGAGAGTTGGGTTTGGAGTGTTCAAGCATCGTGATCGCTTGGTGCATTGTGGCTGCTCGCCAGCCTGGTGGTTCGAGGGAACGGAAAGGCGCATGTACCCTCTTTCCAGAGGGCAGGAGGTGAAAACAGTTTGTGTGCAGGGTGGTTGTGTCTTTGATTGATCATCAGTGATTTCCGGTGAGGCGGTTTGTGGTGTAAAATGTCCTGCAGGGAGGGGAGTGGTACTCCAATGATCTTCTTTTCGCTGTGTTCAAACACGCTGGAGGTGTTTCCTGTTTTTCTCCTCGTGCAGCTTCTCTCCCCAACACTGTTGATGCAGTTGGACACGACGCTCCTCTCTATGGTTCCTCTGTAGAATGTTGTCAATGATGGAGGGAGTAGCCCTTTGCCTTTCTTAAGTTTGAGCAGGAAGTTGAGACGCTGATGGGCCCCTTCTGCGTCACGCCAGTTGATGTAGTTGTTGGTGGTCAAGAGAGGTCGTCAGCTGATGTGCACTCCATGGAATTGGTTTGTGCTCGCACTCTCTCCCCTTCCACAGCATCGCCGGTCGATGGGTCGTGGTGGCAGTTGTTTTTTGGACCCCTTTGGAAGTTGACAACAATTCTCCTTGGTCTTGTTTGACACTTCAGCAAGAGTGGTTTTGTCTTTTTGCACCATCTGGCCAGCAGGTCTACTTTTTCTCTGTAGTGAGTCTCATCGACCTTGGTGATGATGGCCCCCACAGTGTTTGTGTCATCCGCAAACTTCACTAGATAATGGTTAGAGCTGTGGGTCGTTGTGCAGGTCGTGTGTCAGCAGCGTGAAACCAGCAGGGTGGGCTGAGAACACAACCTTGCGGAGGCCCCCGTGTTCAGGGTCAGGGTGCTTTGAGGTGTGTTTTCCCTACCCGTACTGCTTTGTGGTATTTGCATCAGGAAGTCCAGCAGCCAGTTGCAGAGGGAGGTGCGGAAAACCTAGTTTGTCCAGTTTAGCCTGATGAGTTGTGTGTGGTATTATGGTATTAAATGCTGAACTGAACGTCAAATGACACAGCATTTCTACACATATGGAGTCTATTATTGTCCAATGGTGGGTGAGGGCTGGATGGAGGGCAGAGGCACATTGCATCCCTCCGTGGATCGCTAGGCATTCGGTATGCGAAATTTGGTAGGTGTCTAGGGTGGGGGGGTAGGGTGGCTTTGAGTGTTGTGTCAGGTACTACGCCGTTCGAAGGGCACTTTCCATGATTATGGGCGTCAGTGCTTACAGGAGGGTAGTCATTTTTTGGAAGCATGATGGTGATGATTTCTTCGGCACAAGGTCTGCGGTAGCAGCTTTGAAAAGTGATGGGGAATGACTGCTTGCTCCAGAGAGATGTTACAACGTGATGTCTGGTTGAAGACATCCTTCAGCTCTTCCTGCACATCCTTCAACACTCGGCCTGGTTATGTTGTCTGGGCAGTGCTTTGACGTGGGTTGATGGAGGCCAGGTGTCCTATTTAACACTGGCAGAGGGCCAGGTAAAGGGGTTGATCATGGGGGGGAGGGGGAGTTTTCTGTGGCGTGAGTGTCATTTTGTTTGACTTCAAAGCGGGCAATAGAAATGTTCAGGTCGTTTAGCAGAGAGGTGTGTTTGTCAAGCTTCGTGGGTGCAGGCTTATAGTCCGTGCTGGCTGTATGCCCTGCACAGGCTCTGTGCTATCTCTGCTGTTTTTAAGAGTGTTGTTATTTTTGCTGAGATTCCTTTTTTGCTTTCCCTGATGCCCTGGGACAGGTTTGCCCTTGCTGTCTTTAGGCCAGCTACGCTCCTGCTTGACGGCTATGTGTCTCTGGTCTCAGCAGTCGTGTGAACGTCTCTGTGAAAACCATGGCTTCTGGTAGGCCCTGGTGGTGATGTGTTTTATTTCTGTAACATCATCGATGCATTTTGTGCTGTAGGAGGTCACGGTGTCTGGTGTACTCCTCAATGTTCATGTGATTGCTGTGGGTGGCAGCGGATGTTTTGAAAATGTCCAGTCTGTGGTTTAAAGCAGTCCCTTTATTCGTGAGATGGCTCCTCAGGCATTTTCTCACTCCGTTCCTGAAAACTGGGTTTGGAGAGGTTTGCTATTGTCTGTAAGTAGGCCGTAGCAGAAATCGTTGTGTGGTCTGATGGATCCAATGTGGGGAAGGGCTTATGCCTTGTATGCTCTCTTCTGATTTTGTTAAACGAAAGGTCCAGGGGTGTTTAGTTTCTTTGGGTTTGGGGAAGTTGAATGTTGAGACATTTTGGAAGTACTGATTTGAGATTTCCGTGGTGAAATCTCCCAGGACACCTGTGAAGGCATCGGGGTGAGCATTCTTGTTGTCACTGATGCCCCGATGCAGCTCGTTCAGTGCTCGCTTATTGACGCTATTGTTGTTGCTGGGTGCGAGGTAGCCCGGCGACTAATAGGATAGCGGATATTTCTCTGGGTAATAGAAGGGTTCGGCCTTGATGATCATGAACTCACCTCGTGGTAGCCGAATCGGGTATTGCGTCGTTAGCCCTGATTCGGTGAACAACCGTAACGCGCAGTTTTCCTCACGGTTTGTTCGCTGATCTTAGTAGCCGTATGTCATCCATCTTATAGTCCAGAGATCTGACGTTTGCCACGAGAAATTGATGGTATTGTGGACGAGTTGGGGTTTGGCAGCAAGCCGTGTCTCGACGCCACTTTCCAATTCTGGAGTTTCGCTTTCGGTGTCGATATAGCGAGGCAGACGGGTCGATGTGAGTCTAATGCCGCCGCAGAATTCATTGGAACATCCAATACATTGCTTAAGTTGTCCATTCTAATTTGGAACAGCTGGTTGCCGCCTGTACGTGCGTTCCGACATATTTTTCCGTACGATTTGACATTTCGAACGACACATTTTTTAACACATATTAAACACTGAAAGTTGGGAAAGAAGGGCTGCTGCAACCTACGTGCGCCGCCGCCGGGAAGAAGAATTTTAAGAATCCTTTTATAGCGATGCTTGGACTCATCTAAAAACTGTTTAAAGGGAAAAGGAGTGCAAGGATAATACATGAGGGCCCTCTAACATGGGTCCTTTTGGCTCCCATCCTCTGGATCATTTTACAAATAAGCTAGTTGTTGATTAGCCTAAGCATCCAAAAGGACAAAACCCCAAAACACATGAATTCACTTTTTTCACTGCCACAAGGTATGCATCGGATTTTGATATGATGGTTATGTCCCGTTATATGCAAAAGAATAACAATTTGCCCAACTGAATACTGCTCTATTTTTAGGCTTAACAAATCCATGTGTACAAGAAGTTGAAACATGTTTTTCCCTTATAGCAAACATGGCTGGAATTTTGGCCGATAAGGCACACAGGGGCAATGTGGGCCGCTCGATGTTGATGATTTTTGGGCTGTCCTCCCCCTTTAATGTAGTGTCATCAGTCCTCAGCCACTACAGTGAACCTCTTCTAGTCAGATTTAAATATTCAATTTTTGGCTGTTGTGGTTCAAAACAGTTGTAATAGATGACTACGAATGCCGTCAAAAAGGCTTCATTGTCTCGCCTCAAAGCTTTTTTTGTCCAGTTCAGCCCTGATAACAACTACTATACTGTAGTTAGGGACGTGCAGGGTAGTAGGGGGCCTACTATGCCTTGTAAACTATGCAAAGGGGGCCATGTTTGGCATAAAAACTAACATTTAAGGAGTATTTGTTTCCCCATTGCAAATGTAAAAAGCAAAACATTGTAAGGGCCCTTATGTCAAACCTTACCTACTATTGTTAGGAAGGAAACCCTTTAGAATTCTATGTTTCCTTTTAATCATTGTATTATTTGATTAGCGGAGTGGGAAAGGCTGTACTGTCGTTGGGTGACACACATGAAAACTTCTCAGGGCACCTCATCAGTAGGTTGGAGGGCTGTTGAGAGGACTGCGCTATTCTGGCCCCCTGACGGGCCATTTTAGGTAAGCCTATCCCAGAAGCTCAGTAATGGCTGGCTAGCTCTCCACCCCAAGCCTCCAGCTCTTAGCTGCAAAGGTGTTAGTGAGGAAAAGCCACAAGCCTGCTAACAGAATCCTGAGGTCTGAGCTGAGAGCGGGGTGTGTGTGTGTGTGTGTAAGTGCGTGCGTGCGTGTGCATCCTCCGTGTTTGCGTTGTGTGTGGTGTGTGAGTGCTGCCGTGTGGTGTGTGTGTGCGTGTGTGTGTGTGTGTGTGTGCATGCGTGTGTGTGTGTGTATGTGCATGTTTGTGTGTGTGTGCATGCGTGTATGTGTGTGTGCGCGCGCGTTTGTATGCGCGCACGCTTTCAGGCGTTCAACGCATGTGTGTGTGTGTGTGTGGGCAACCCAGTCTCACATACACACTGTAGGTGTGGGAGGCGGCGGATAATGCAGCTGCCAGGGCTCCCAGGTGAGCAGTTTAAGCCTTAACCAGTGGTGATGGCTAGGCTAACTCTCCTCCTCCCAGGCCCTGCTCTCAGGTGTTCTGCGCCCGTCGCTCTGTCCTCACCCCGTTTCATGATCTCTCCCTCCCGTCTCTCCCCCTACTCCCCTCTTCCCCCACCTCTCCCCCATTCCCCTCCTCCGCACCGCCGTCCCCTCTCCGTGGCCCTCCGAGGCTGGCAATATTATTCTAGGCCGCCGGGGGCCGCTCGGTCGGCCAACTAACTCTCCCTTCACTGAAGCTGTTGATGGGAATTTGGTGCCTTCGCCACTGATGGAAATCTCTGCCAGCGCCGCAGCTGGGCTCCGCGCTAGTCCCCCCCGGTGAAACTACAAGCCACACTGCACCTGCACCGCGAATAGAAGAAGGGAGGGGGGGGGGGGGGCTTGTGGGTGGTGGTGGAGAGGGGAGGAGAGGGCGGGGTTGAACTAAAGGGAAAACAGGGAAAAAAGGGAGCTGTTGAGACTCGTTGTGAGTACGAGCTTACACGTACAACATTTCTGGACTGGATTGCTTAGACGTTACACAGGTGAGCACAAAGAACATAACATGTCCTATGTAATAGGGCTGGGGATCGATCAAGTTTCCTGGATCGATTCAATTCCGATCCAGAAGGTCACGATCCAATTCGATCCACGATCCTCGGTCTTCTGTATTGCTGGGGTTTTTCCTTTAACCCATTTATGCTTTAGGAATTCTAAGACCGGCTCTAAAAGCCTAAATATATCAGCATTTGAAGCCCACACAAACATGAAATGAAATTGGTATGAGACAAAGAAGTGGAAAACTTGGTGATGAGAGAGAAAAGGTGGGAAAAGAGTGGCACTATTTTACTTGTTATACAAGCAGGCCATGTGTATTTGTGCATGAAAGCCAAAATGAATGTGGAGGTGAGCTAAAGGAATGTGGTTCAGAAAAAGGCACCTTAATCATCTGCAAAAGATCGATCCACAAAGTTGTGAATTGATTATCAAACGTTTTGAGCGTGAATCAATATTGGATCGCGATTCGCTCTTTTGAACCAGCCCTACTAAGTAACCATTAGGCTACTTGCAAGACAGTAACATGTAGTGCATAAGGCACTGCATTAACAAAACTCATGCAGGTAACACAACCACTTCTGAAAGCTGTTTTTCACTATGGACAGTGTGTGTAGTGGGTGCGCATGTGCGTGGAGTTGTGCGTGATGCTGTGCGTTGTGCGTGCGTTGAGAGAAAAGTGTGTGTGTGTGTGTGTGGGTGGTGTGTGTGTGGTGTGGGCTGGTGTGTAGATGTGTGTGTGTGTGTTGTGCGTGTGTGTGTGTGTGTGTGTGGTGTGGTCCATTTGTATGGATCAGGTGTTCATTGTTGCATCTAGCATGTGTTGTAACGCTTTTTTTCACTAAGCACTGTTTTTTCTCTATGGAAAGGTGTGGCATGTAACGCTTTTTTTCACTGTGGAAAGTGGTGAGGGGGTGTACGGGTGCGGCCGCGCGCGCACATTCGCAGCGAGTGGCTGCTTGGGGAATGGGTGTGTGT
>NW_026945965.1:0-24368 GCF_034702125.1 Engraulis encrasicolus
ACTCGCAGTACTACTAGGGCCCTAAGAAATCCGTTTTAATTTTTCTCAAATTCCGTTTTATTTTTTCTCAAATTCCGTTTTTTCTGATTTATTTTTTACCATATCGGATTTTTTACATTTTTGAACTTATTTTCCCCTTTCACCCCCCCAAAAATCTTATTTCTTAGTTATTTAGTTCAAACTGGTGGGTGAACAGAGCCAATCACTCGTGGTTGAATGGTAGGTAGAGAAAAGAAAAGTAAAATTACTTACTATTTTTTTTGTAATAGACCTCAAAAATATTCCAGTTAATACGGTAGTTGAAATGTACATGCGCATATATTCTGATATATACACGTGACCAGGGCCGCTGACAGCTTTGGCTGGACCCGGGACAAAAATCTCTGATTGGGGCCCCCTTCCACCGACAGACCCCCCTCCCGCCAAAAAAACAATTTTACCATTTTGAAAACATAACATTGTTCTATCCATGAGTCTAGCCTACTAAAGAAACAAAATAGCTAGGATTCTCGTTCCTGTTAATAACACAAGTGTAGCCTAAGTGCAATTTGGCAATTTGAAGGCGTGCACATAAAAACTATGACTGAGAAGGAGTCACTTTTTTTTTTTTTTAATTTATTGTAAGAAAAGATTAGATGCAAACATTCAAAAAGCGGGGTATAGTGCACATATTAATAAATAGAGGGAAAAAGCCATAAATAGCCATTAAGGCAATATAGTATATAATAATTCTTTCAGCTTTTCGGCTCTTCGGTCCTTCAAGGGAGTTAAAATAAAATTTCAGTTCTTTCTTGAAACAAACAAAGGATGGGTTTTCTTCCTCCCCATTTGCATTTGTGAATATGGAATTTTCCCAAGACTATAAATAAATTCAATATAAAAACATATGGTTCACATAGATCCTCTCTTTCAAAGAAAAGTAAAATATCTTTCATACTTAAAGAAACATGACAAGACCATACCTCACAACACAGACGCTCAACCACAATCCAGAAAAATCTTGAGTGAAAACACTCGTAAAATAAATGACAAACAGACTCAGGCATAATACCACAGAAAACACATACATCTGGCATACCTACTTTGAATCGTTGTAAAAGTGTGTTTGTGGGGTAAATTAAATATAATATTTTAAATGAGACTTCCTTAATTTTGTTATTTAGTACATATTTATTAAGGGCAGGCCAAATCTTATCCCAAATAACAGAATCAAATAAGCCATTCCAATAACTTTTACACCTTGGAGTAACAGGTTTTTGTATCATCTGTCTTAACCATTTATTATTACATTTTCTATCTTTAATGTTTACACCATTGAGAAATAGATTATAAATGTGTGGATTGGACTGCTCATAGGGAGCTGTAGATAGTATTCTCGTAAAACCATTGGGAATAGCATCAAATACATTACTGGGGTGAATTTCTCAAAACCAAAGTTGCTTACTACATTAGCTACTTTGTTGTTTTCAATGCATTTTCCCATTGGCAACTACCGAAGTTGCTAATAGGCTAACAACTTCTCTAGTCTGTTAGCAATGTTGCACAGTAAATACTATAAAAGTTGCTAACTCTTGTGTCTCGAACGTTAGCACACAAAGTAAGTACTGCTTGGAGTAATGTGCACTCTGAAGTAGTGGTGACTTTGAAAGTGAGGCGCCTCCTATCCGTATCTGGACAGTGAAGTTGAAGTACAGCTGGAGTAGATCCATTGAGTCCAGACATCACCTCAGCCACCCCAAGTAACACACAGCGCTAGTCTACTTCAGAGTGTGACTCCACCCATTAGCTAAACTTGTAGTACATATTTCACCACAAATGTGCCAATATATTTTAATCCTGTTGGTGCAAAACTACTGAAAATCAATAAACATGCACACAAAGTCATGATACAGCAGCGAGAGTGTTCAGAACACAAATTCACGTCATGTCATTTGTTCGTGAAGAAAAAAGTAATATCCTTGGAATCTGATGAATCCCACACTAATAATATACTTTTAGCTGTATACCGATTGAATTTCGTGTCATTTTGATGTGTAATTTGTGAAATATTTAGATTAGAAAGTATTGGTTACTCCCGGAAATGCGCTAGTGTACGTGTAAAGTAGGCTACTTAAATTTTTTTGGCGCGAATTTCATTTCATAGCCTAGGGGTATTTACGCTTGTCCATCAATGGGAAGACGCGAGCCACGCGGGTTCGAATCCAGTGTGCAGCATGTCGACAACAACTCGTGAAATCGTGTTTTGGACTCTACAGTGTAACACATTTTCCCTTGGCTGCACGTGTGTGTTGGTAATGCACAAAATAAATAACCTATTTCTGCCAGATATTTCCAAAATTGTGGCACTGCAACCATGTGGATTCGAACCAGCGTGGCTTCTGTTTTCCCATTGGGATGCAAGCGTGAATACCACTAGGCTATGTAATGAAATCCGCACTCATTTTTTTTAGGGATATGACAGTTCAACAGGTGATTTTCTGGGCGTAACCACAACTTTATTGTCCAAATATTTTACAAATTACACCTTGGAATGAAACGAAATCCAATCGGCATGCAGATAATACTGCATTATTGGTGCGGACGGTGTCAGATTGTAATGCCACAGCCATGTTTTTTCACAAAGAAATTACAAGGTGTGTTGTGGAGGAAACAGCGGAGTCACGGTGTCGTGACATCCAATCAAATGTGCTGGTGGTGGTTGTACACTATTGCTTTCTACTTCACGCACTGAATTTAGGAGGAAACAGCTGAATCATGACTCAGCAATCATGCTTATCTCTTGTTGCTTCTTTGGTCACGCACTGCAATGCCAAGAAAGTAAGTAGCAGTGTGGACTCAGGAAAATAGCCACACTACTTTGGGCTTACTGTGGGAATAGTAAGGTTTCGAGAAATGCACGTATTTCGCCTTGAAGTAAGTAGATAACTACAAAGTACATCTGTAGTTCAAAGCTAACATTGGAGAAACGTACCCCAGGGGTAGATTTCTCAAAGGCGAAGTAGCTAGTCGGTTAGCAACTTTGCAGAGTAGATACTATAAAAGTTGCTAACTCCTGTGTCTCGAATGTTAGCACACAAAGTACTGCTTGGAGTAATGTGCACTCTGAAGTAGTGGTGACTTTGAAATGTAGGCGCCTCCTATCCGTATCTCGACAGTGAAGTTGAAGTACAGCTGGAGTAGATCCATTGAGTCCAGACATCACCTCAGCCACCCCAAGTAACACACAGCGCTAGTCTACTTCAGAGTGTGACTCCACCCATTAGCTAAACTTGTAGTACATATTTGACCACAAATGTGTCAATATCTTTTAATCCTGTGGTGCAAAAACGCTGAAAATCAATCGACATGCACACAAAGTCATGATACAGCTGCGAGAGTGTTCAGAACACAAATTCACATCATGACATTTGTTTGTGAAAAAAAAGGTCATATCCTTGGAATCCGATGAATCCCACACTAATAATATACTTTTATCTATATACCGATTGAATTGCGTCTCATTTCGATGTGTAATTTGTGAAATATTTAGATGAGAAAGTATTGGTTACTCCCGGAAATGCGCTGGCTTAGGTGTCAATTACTTAATTTTTTTTGGCGCGAATTTCATTTCATAGCCTAGGGGTATTTACGCTTGCCTATCAATGGGAAGACGCGAGCCACGCGGGTTCGAAACCAGTGTGCAGCATGTTGACAACAACTCGTGAAATCGTGTTTTGGACCCTACAGTGTAACACATTTTCCCTTGGCTGCACGTGTGTGTTGGTAATGCACAACATAAATGATCTATTTCTGCCACATATTTCCAAAATTGTGGCACTGCAACCATGTGGATTCGAACCGGTGTGGCTTCTGTTTTCCCGTTGGGATGCAAGCGTGAATACCACCAGGCTATGGAATGAAATCCACGTGGAAGTTTTTTAGGGATATGACACTTTAACAAACGATTTTCTGGGAGTAACCACAACTTTATTGTCCACATATTTTACAAATTACACCTCGGAATGAAACGAAATCCAATCGGCATGCAGATAATACTGCATTATTGGTGCGGACGGTGTCAGATTGTAATGCCACGGCCGTGTTTTTTCACAAAGAAATGACAAGGTGTGTTGTGGAGGAAACAGCGGAGTCACGGTGTCGTGACATCCAATCAAATGTGCTGGTGGTGGTTGTACACTATTGCTTTCTACTTCACGCACTGAATTTAGGAGGAAACAGCTGAATCATGACTCAGCAATCATGCTTATCTCTTGTTGCTTCTTTGGTCACGCACTGCAATGCCAAGAAAGTAAGTAGCGGTGTGGACTCAGGAAAGTAGCCGCACTACTTTTGGCTTACTGTGGGAATAGTAAGGTTTCGAGAAATGCACGGATTTCGCCTTGAAGTAAGTAGATAACTACAAAGTACATCTGTAGTTCAAAGCTAACATTGCGGAAACGCACCCCTGTGTCGGTGATGTTACTCCTGTCACATCCTACCACTTCCCTAGGCATTTGATGGGGCTCTCCTTGATTGTCGGGATCTGTTCGCCTTGGACTTGCAGTTCAAAGGATTCAGTCAGACTCCCCTGCCTTATTACCAGGCTTCGGGACTTCTTGGGCTTGAATTTCATCCTTGCTCATGAAGCCAAAGCCCCCAGGGTCTTTAGGATCCATCTGGCCTGCACGTGTGTTGTAGTTGTTATTGCGAGGTCGTCCATGAATCCTCTCAGGGGTGGCTGTCTGCTTCCTGCTGCAGTCACTGGTCCCTTAGCCTCTGCTGCTGCAGCTGTAACTCGGAGGTTATAATGTAAGATGTCTCTTTAAAATGTGTTTTGAAAATAAGTGTTTTGTATACCTTAGACCTCTGTTTTTCTTATGTGTAACCGAGTGTAGGTACACTAACCAAACAATTTGACTAGATCCATCAAAAAGTGACTACGCCAGTCTCTTTAAGGGTGAGACAACCCCTTTGGTATTTTATCAACAATTTCCCCGACAGGTTCTGGATGAACTTGAGGACACAGCTGCTTCAAAATAAATAATTCTCTTTATTTTCTCTCTTTGTCACACTGACTTAAAATGTGGAAATCTAACAGAGACAGGCAGGTCAAGGGTCATCACAGTTTCACAGAAATGATACAGACAGAACCAATTTCACCGGCTGAGTAGCCAAATGGTGTAAACTAGTAGTAGGCGTAGGCTTGACCAACACTGGTGGTTCAGTAATTTTGGGAGGATACACACACACACTACACGGTGAACACCAGTACACAGCAAACCAAGATGAACACATCTAAGTAAAAATAAAACAAACAGAAGGAATAAATCTAAAACACTTCAATCAAAGAAACAAAGACAGCATGCAATGGTAAATGAAGACGTTCACAATGCACAGTAGGTGTATCCTAGCCAAGCAGGCTAAAAGCGTTCATGATATGTTCACCAAACCAGGTAGATACACCACAGCCCAATGGGCCCACACCACTCTGCTATCCTCACTGGGTTAACGCTGCAGTCACCCACTCCTTGCTCCCCCAAGGAGTAAATGGCTGGGGCAAACAGTGTGTTCAAGACCACATCAACTAGCCTACAGCCTGTCTCTGAGAGCTCGACATGCACACATCAAATAAAACAAAACAAAACAAAAAACAACGTATGGGAAAGACGACGGTGTCCCCCCGCCGCTGACAGTGGTATGTTCCACTTAAGGCACACTGAGTCTTTGACCCTCCGTGGGTACAACAGGACGGGCTGGACGATTGAGAATGCTCCTCATGTCTCCACTGGGCCCAATCAACAGGCTTCCACAATAGCTTTTGGCCACCAGCAACAACCAAATTATCTCTCCACCACTGCTGCAATGATGAAGAGCAAACAACGGCCAGGTAGCCCCACAAGCCCAGGTGAACCAAACAGGAAGTGAATTTATGCTGCTTGCACGGGCTATGCCACCTCTGGGTCCTAATGCCCCATCCTGCCAACCCACGGCAAACTCATGCAAAACATAGGATGGGCACATGTCTCATACCATTATGTAGGCCTACTACAGGTCCCACTGGCTACATATACCCCCTCTTTAAATTGTCACCGTCCCGGTGACATGTCCTACGCACCCCACCATGTTGCCCCATCACACACACCTGACAGACGCGCGTGGAGGAACGCGCATACAGGAGCGTACACGCGTGCACACACACGCACGTGCGCGTGCACATACACAAGCACACACACACACACACACACACACACACACACACACACTCCTACAACATGCCCAGCAGCAAATAGATCATCATTAACATGCACATGCACACACATACACACAGACAATGGAGAACACAGGATGGTGTCACGGTATGCTGGGTGGGCATGGGCGCTCTCCTTGGGTCCGATGACCCTGTGCTTGGACTGTTGCTCTCCAGCCCACTAAATGTCAGTCCTTCGGTTGACCGGCGAGTGGAGGGCCGTCCATTACCTCCTGGCCGGGTTGTTGGTGAGGGCTGCTGACCAGCAGGGACCCGTGGTCCATTACAGTCTCTTGCCAGGTGGCCTGGCTGCTGGCACCGCCAGCAAGTAAAGTCAGCCCCATGCGGCCCTGATTGAGGCCGCTGCGATGCGTCCAGCCACCGAGACAGGACATACAGCTGGCCCTGCTGATGTGCTGCCATCTCCCTCACCTCCGACAGTCCCTCCATGTTGCACTCACTGTGCTGTCGTCAGCAGTTCAGTTCCCTCTGATGTCCGCTGCAGCGACGATGTCTGGAAAGGGGCAACCGCCGTCTTTCCCAAGCACAAACCAAAAAAAAGAAACCACGAGCTCTGACTAAGCAACAACTGCATCCAACAAGTCATCCTGCCGACTACGCCAAATGTAACCGAGTGGAGGTACACTGACCAAATAATTTGACTAGATCCATCAAAAAGTGACTACGCCAGTCTCTTTAAGGGTGAGACAACCCCTTTGGTATTTTATCAACAATTTCCCCGACAGGTTCTGGATGAACTTGAGGACACAGCTGCTTCAAAATAAATAATTCTCTTTATTTTCTCTCTTTGTCACACTGACTTAAAATGTGGAAATCTAACAGAGACAGGCAGGTCAAGGGTCATCACAGTTTCACAGAAATGATACAGACAGAACCAATTTCACCGGCTGAGTAGCCAAATGGTGTAAACTAGTAGTAGGCATAGGCTTAACCAACACTGGTGGTTATCAGTAATTTTGGGAGGATACACACACACTACACGGTGAACACCAGTACACAGCAAACCAAGATGAACACATCTAAGTAAAAATAAAACAAATAAAAGGAATAAATATAAAACACTTCAATCAAAGAAACAAAGACAGCATGCAATGGTAAATGAAGACGTTCACAATGCACAGTAGGTGTATCCTAGCCAAGCAGGCTAAAAGCGTTCATGATATGTTCACCAAACCAGGTAGATATACCACAGCCCAATGGGCCCACACCACTCTGCTATCCTCACTGGGTTAACGCAGTCACCCACTCCTTGCTCCCCCAAGGAGTAAATGGCTGGGGCAAAGAGTGTGTTCAAGACCACATCAACTAGCCTACAACCTGTCTCTGAGAGCTCGACATGCACACATCAAATAAAACAAAACAAAACAAAAACAACGTATGGGAAAGACGACGGTGTCCCCCCGCCGCTGACAGTGGTATGTTCCACTTAAGACACACTGAGTCTTTGACCCTCCGTGGGTACAACAGGACGGGCTGGACGTTTGAGAATGCTCCTCATGTCTCCACTGGGCCCAATCAAAAGGCTTCCACAATAGCTTTTGGCCACCAGCAACACCCAAATTATCTCTCCACCACTGCTGCAATAATGAAGAGCAAACAAAGGCCAGGTAGCCCCACAAGTTCAGGTGAACCAAACAGGAAGTGAATTTATGCTGCTTGCACGGGCTATGCCACCTCTGGGTCCTAATGCCCCATCCTGCCAACCCACGGCAAACTCATGCAAAACATAGGATGGGCACATGTCTCATACCATTATGTAGGCCTACTACAGGTCCCACTGGCTACATATGTAGAAAGTCATTATTGTTAATTAGTTATTGTTTTCCTAACAGTGCTATTATATTAAGTTTTCCTAGCATTGCTAAATAGTATTGTTGAGAAATACATACAGGGAATGTATTGATGTAAGGCCTGTAACAGATTTGTCTGTTTATTATTTCAATTTTGCCAATAAATGACCAAAACAAAGCTTCTTGTGTCATTGGAGTCCCTCACACTGCATGGTCCCCTATATGGGGTCCCTCATATAGTTCACACAGCTGGGTGTGCCTCCGATGGCCTCACAGCCAGCCAAACGCCATTACACGCTGAAGAAGGGCTCTGCCCGAAACGTTCGTGGGCTAAATAAACAAAGAAGAAATCTGAAGAGTGCTGTCCTTCGTTTCATTTATTCTCACAGCCAGCCTAAGGGGAGTAGAGTGGCTCTGCCAGGGCTCAAACCTGTCAAACCGAACCTCCTGGGATATCAAGCTGGCGCTACTGAGACACTTTTTTTGCTTGACAGTCAGATGGTACCTACAACCAGGGCTTGAAAACGAAATTATTTTTCAATCGTTCCGTTCCGAACGGTTCAGGTAGGCCTTTGTTTAACGTTTTCGTTCCTGCAATCGTTCCCCCACAAAAATATCGTTCCTGAACCGGTTCGGAACGCAAAATATCGTTCGTTCTTATCGTTCCCGGAAGTGTTTTGCGGGCCTATCAAGTCTATTTTTATGGACTGTACCTTATGCCAAGAATAGGCGTACCCATTAGTATTTGCCCTTGATTTACACAGTAGCTACTCTATCCCCAAAAATAATAGGCTAAATCACAGGCGACATCCAAAAACATTCAGATAGGCTATCCCTCTCACATTCTGGATACGTGCTAAACTCCTTACCTGGGGCCTCATGTACGAAGCTCACTTACGGACAAAAAAGCTACTTAAGTTGTTTTCCACGGTCACGGTCAGATGTACTAAAACAGACTAGGCGTGGAAAACTGCGGATCTCCACGCGAATTTCAGGGCTGCTGTGGAAGTTTCCGTAAGCATGGAAGTTGCCGTAAGTGGTGCATTGCGTCTTTTTGGCGGCACACTGAGGCATGCAGCGCAACTACATGTGTTGTACACAGTCGGAAATATTGCAGAGATGCAGCCAGTTAAACGTGGATTTTAATGTTGAGGCCCGTGATTTTTTTTTAAAAAAGAAGAAGAAAACCACCTCAACCATATTATTAATTGAGACAGCTGATTAAAATGAAGCGGACTCTGAAACTATTCTGGAATTACAACGAAATTCCATCCCAACCCATCGGCAGTAGGCTAATTATTTCAAGTATTTGGCAGCTATTAAACATTGAATATTTTCTGGATCTGCGATGTGTCTTCTCGCATTTGTTGGGAAAGTCCTCACCGCAGTGCTTGTCTTTCTCTTTTACTGTAAAATTAGTCCATCAATTAACAGGTGATTTTATAGACTAACTGAGTATTGGCTTCAAGTTATTCATAGGCCTACATGTGGCATAGCCTACATGTGTCATATTTCATATTTAGACATAAATGTTTATTTCTCGGAAGCCTTGGCGACTGCCTCATCGCAATGTGTTTTGATGTAATGCCTTGTAAATATCAATTGTTGGGAAACCTGCATTGTACTGCAGTATAACATGACATTTTTTCTGCAGTCCTCACATTAAGTATTAGGATACCGATGCCTGATTTTATACACGCCAAAGTAATGTTGTTAGGCTATTGCGCGCAGCCTTTTTCCTTTTAAATTGGCTACCTCCGAAACAGCGCCTTCACCTCGCATCATGAAATAGGTTCTAGGCATATTTCCCGCGTTCTCCTTCCCGCGTTCCCTTTCCAATTCTTTCAACCAATGAATGCACATGAATGGGTCTGTTCATACTAATTAGAATATTCATATTGAATATTTAAGGGAGGAGGCAAGGCGGAGACTTGGGCCCGTGTGTGCTCGTGCATGTGCGCAAGATTTCACGGCAAAACCTGGTTACGCACTTATTGATACATCCGGATTTTTTTGTCCGTAAGTAACTTTCAAGATTTTGGCGCCCGCACTTTCTTGGTAGGAAATCCACGCACTTCTTTGTACATGAGGCCCCTGGCTGTAATTTTTATCCAAATGGAGATCTTGCGCTATAATTCCTAACCCTGCATGGTGTACATAAGGTGTAGCTGGTCTGTTGCTGACAAATATCTCAAAATGTTCTGTTTAACTCTACAGGGCAAACACTTCAATGTATGCTTCAGGTATGCTTTTGTGAAATTTTATAAAATATATAGAGAACGAAATAAACCGTTATTAACCGGTTTTGTGGATTTCAGAATAACGTTTCTGTTCCGGAACAGTTGAAGACCATTTCGTTTTCGTTTCTGTTTCTGCTCCTCGTAAAATTGCGTAAGTCCGTTCGTTCCGGTTTTCGGTTTTCGTTCCTTGAACCGGTTCGAAGCCCTGCCTACAACCCAACAAACCCTACAAACAGGTAGGCCTATAAGGGGACAGACGCAAAACTGGAGCTAAAAAGTTTGGTAACACTTTATTTTAGGGTTACATATAAGCACTAACACATACAATGTTAATGCCTGTATAAATAACTTGTAAGGCATGTACTAAGCAAAATAAAGTATTTGTTGAGCATGTATTCACAAATGTCTTGTTCATGCATAGTTACTAATTCTATTGCATCTGGTTGTCAAGTCAAAAACCCAGTCATCAATTCTATCGCATCTGGTTGTCAAGTCATCCCAACGTTCTGCGCGCGTCCTTACATGCCTCCGATAGGGGCACGTCTCAATAGATTAGGAAGTGGTGCCCGTACCAAGCAATGTACCAAGCGCAGTAGTTAATCTACTTTCTCACGAAGCCTTACTGTAGATCAAGTATGGCAGTGTTTCCCAAACTAGGGTACGCGTACCCCTAGGGGTACGCAACGTCATTGCAAGGGGTACGGGAGAAGATTTGGAATTAAAAAACAAAAAATTGCAGGAAGAAAAAAAAGTCAAATGGCAAAGTAGGCCTAATACACTAAAATAGTGGCAACGTAGGCCTAATACAATAAAAAAGTGACCTAGCAATCAGTCCCAGCACTTTACTACGTAGTAGGTGAGGGAAAAATCTAATTAAGGCGCGTCAGTCTGTGGATGCAGCGCTTTTGGGGGGGGGGGGGGGGGGGGTACGCGGATGGACATGAGGTGCTCCAAGGGGTACGTCATGGGAAAAAGTTTGGGAAGCACTGAAGTATGGAATAGCGGCCGACGAGGTGTCCCGATATCAAGGGAAAAAATATTGGACGAGGCGGAGCGGTCCCTATTCTACAGTGATGCATTGCTCAGCCCTGATGGCTTAGGGCCCCCGCACTAGGCTACCTAGGGCCCCCTCATTACCTAGGGCCCCCACACTACCCAGACCCGCACTACCTTCAGTATATCATGAAAGTGAGTACACCCCTCACAGCTTTTGCAGATTTGTGAGTATATCTTTTCATAGGAAAGCATTACAGAAACTTCACTTTGACACAATGGTTAGTGACCTTCTAACAACATATTTAACCGCTTAAATTTCTTTACAATCAAAATACAGTCATTCATGTTTGAACATGTACCCACAAAAGTGAGTACACCCCAGATTAAAATCCGGTAGAGAAGGGGTCGTGTTCGCTCGAATCATCTCGAAAAGAAAAGGGATTAAAAGGGAGGTCATCGGTGTGCGTTTCAAACTTGCTTTGAATTGAACTTTTACATTTTGAGTGTGCACCTGTCTTAAATAGATTGGTGTAAGATTTGACTGCAATCCTATGGAGAATATCATGATCTGCTTCAGTAGTCACAGTGCATGTTGACATGCATGTTTCTTTTAGGTGTATTTCAGATTGCCAACGTTGACAGCATTCATGCATCCCCAAACCATGTCAGTCCCACTACCATGCTTGGCTATTGAGAGGATACACTTTTTTTGTAAAACTCACTTGTTTACCACCACCACACATGCTTGACACCATCTAAAGCAAATTTGTTTATCTTGGTCTCAAGAGAGATGAACAGACCAAGGATATGGATCACTGGAACCATGTCGTGTGATCTGAAGAGACCAAGATAAACAAATTTACTTTAGATGATGTCAAGCATTTGCGGTGGTAAACAAGTGAGTTTTACAAAAAAAAAATTATCCTCTCAATAGCCAAGCATGGTAGTGGGTGTTTAATGAAAAGAATGTCTAGGGGGTTATAAATGAGAATCAAGAGCAATAAAACAACACCAATGGGACAGTCCAAAGTAGGCCTACAAAATGATGCACAAAGATAAGGCTCAAAGAAAAAGACGTCACCAAAGTAGGCCCTAGGCAACTGTACAATCTTTACTCTATATACTTGATGATAAGATAACACTCGGCACAGAATTATGTCTTGCAATTCACTTCTCCTCAATCAACATAACGACAGTAAAGTAAAAACACAGGACACTCCCCGGCCACTTAATTACAAATGGTACACATTCCACCCTCCTCAAGCTGTCTAGGACACGTTTCAGTAATTCTCACCCTGTCAATTTCTCCTGAGATACAGTACACATTTCAGCTGCTCAAAACGGGAGAGGAGACTAGTACACTTTCACTTCAGCCATGGAAGGTGAGAAAGAAGAATAATGAAGATAAGTTTAGCCTTTTCCATACTGTACACATCCAACACTAACAGTCGCACATTTATGATTCTACAGAGAAGGGGGATAAGGATGAGAATCGGAGGACAATTCCAAAGGTGAGGTTCATTTGCGGCATCTTTTCCCTACTTGGTGTTTGTCTTCATTATAATTACTGCATTGGATTTATTTAAAGACAGAGTAAAGACAGAGCTGATTTTTTTTACTGCAAATTTCAATGACACTAGACGATTTTACATAAAATGTTTGGCCAATACGTATTTGAAGAAAACTTGACAATATTTTTTTACTGAACTGCTACATGTAGGCTACATTGCAAGCATAACTGGATTAGTGTTATCTGTGTTTATCCTATGTGATCATCATATCAAAACATAGAATGTGTCTATAAAAGGTTTTGGAGGATATTTTAGTTTTTACCGTGCCAGTAATTCACTCAAATACACAGCCAGACCAAAAAAAGTTCCCAGCAAAAACAGGTCACACACAATAATATGTTGTTGGACCACCTTTAGCTTTGATTTGATGGCTTGTGTGTTGTTTCAATAATCATCTCTTAGGTCTGGATTTATTTCCTTCTACTGTATATGCCTTGACAACTGCACTATGTTGAACATTAAGCCCCTTTTCTGAGTTGTCTGCAATGCTTTAGAGTCCCCCTAACTGTTTATCATGTTGTTAATCCCCCTAACTGTTTGTCATATCATTAACTGTTTGTCATGTTTGCTGCTGTCTCCGTTCTTTGGCTAATTGTGCATATTGCCTCAACTGGATTTAGAATGGCCGTCTATGGGCATGTCCAAACATTTGTTTTCAAGAATATGCAACTCAGTGTTCAGGAGTATTCACTAGTATTTCAATACCATTTTTGTAGTGAAACATGGCGTCTCTCGTTTTTTTATGTAGCATTATGTAAATACATTTTCTTTCGCTCCATTCACAAAATGGCAAATAATATATGACAGAAGCCATATTTCGCCTTCAAACTTGTTAGGGAATGCCAACACCCCTCCACTTAGTGAGACGTTTCAAAAACAAATATTTAGACTGTTTTTTTTTTAAGAACATATTTGGACATGCCAAGATGAAAGAAAACATGGTTCAGGGAGCATTTAATGATTTATTTAATCATTTATCATTATATGGAATGGTTACCACAGAGTGCAGACTGCAACCTCAGGGAGAATCATTGGAGTGTGATGGAGAATGCTTTAACCCATGGACGCCTAAGGCACCTGCAAAAAAGGTGCTGAATGCCTGAGCCCTTTTTAAGAAAAGCTGCCCTCAGCCTATAAAAACCTAAATATCTCAACCTCTGAAGCACATAAAAACATGCAGTAAGTTGCATGTAAGCAGTAAGACCCTTATCTTTCATTAGAATGTTCATTCATCTCAAACAAACAACGATTTTGGTAACACTTCATAATACAGACTCCTTTTTAAACATTTAAGCATTAGATACTGTAACCCTTCGTAAAACATTTGTTAACCGTTATCTCTTAATTTTCCATTACTTAATCAATAACATACTGTAACCCGTTAATGGTTTTTGATACTGATACATGTGTGGGTCAAAGACGTCCAACATGAAATTGTCCTTCAGTGCTAACGGACACTTTTGCTTATTGTAACTGTGAAAAACATGATTTTCAATTTTTTGAAAAGTGAATGCATGAAAGCCAAGTAAAAAATCTTTTATTTGCATTTACAGTAAGCAAAAATATCGGTTACACTGAAGGACAATTTCATGTTGGACGTCTTTGAGAGAGTCGGGAAGGATTGGCAAATGATACAGAAACCATTCATCATTTGCCAATCCTTCCCCAACTCTCTCACACCCATCAGTATCAAAAACTATGTTAAATGTTAATGATTAAGTTATGGGGAAAATTAAAGAAATAATGGTTAAATAATGATTTACAAAGGGTTATCTAATGTTTGAATAATGCTCCACAAATGCATAACTAATGCTTAACAAGGAGTCTGTATTATAAAGTGTTACCGAGATTTTTAATACAGCCGTCTCAAATCTCATGAGCCTGAATGTTGCGTAATGCAACTCCAGGCGCCAGGACCAATGTTGCGCAACGTAACATCAGGCATCAATGGGTTAAAGACTTACTGTATCAGACTCTACCATCATCAACACATGATCTTGATGAAAACCTAATGCAACACTGGAAAGGAATACTGCAAACAGAACTATATTTAATTGTGAATTATTAATTCGGAATTTAAAAAATCATACATGGCCAATGACATGAAATAAAATGAAATGAAATGACGTGATGGCACACAACAATGTCTGTGTGTAGCCTACCACACCATGGTTAGGAGTGATGGTTTTTTTTGTACACATTTTTTTAGTTCTAACGTTCTTCCTCTATTCTGCCAGAAGGTGGAGTGCTGTGGCTACCCACTCAGCATATTCTTCATATTGGTCACCGAGTTCTGTGAGAGATTCTCCTACTATGGAATACGAGGTACAGACAGCATTGCCTCAGCCTTCGGTGTTGTGATATTAAATATTACATACAACTGCTGTATGAAGCACTGTCATCTCTCAGTGGCCTTTTGACATTTTCCTCTCTCTTCCTCACATACCTCCAGGGGTGCTGGTGTTGTACTCTGTGTATTTCTTGAGATGGGACACTGACTTGTCTACCTCTATTTACCATGCCTTTCTGGCCTGCTGCTACCTGGCACCGATCCTGGGGGGCATTATTGCCGACTCTTGGCTCGGGAAGTTCAAGTAAGCGTTAGCCTAGTAAACCAATGCCACCCGCTGGACGCCAAAAAATGTACACATTTACACATACATTTTACATAAAATTTACACATAAATTACACATCCAGTCTCACAAGTAAGTGTTGATTATTGATTGATTGTTATTGATTACCAATCTCACATAGGCTACATCTTCTTCTCATCTGGTATCTCTTCTTCATGCAGGACTATCATATACCTGTCCATTGTCTACGCTGTTGGCCAGGTCGTGATGGCTGTTAGCGCCATTCATGACATCACTGACGCAAACAAAGATGGCGCACCAGACAATCTTACTGTTCACCGGTGAGTGGAATTTGACCATCTTGCTTTAGTCTTATAGTGCTTTTAAAACTCACAAAGAAAACACTCACACAGATATACACAAAGACAGTCTCATTTTGTATGCCAGTTCAGTGAATACCAAGAATTGTATTTATAGTCATGTGTGATTATTTATGTGTATTGCCTTCACGCCTATATTACTTCTATATTATTGTGACTGTCAGAGAGATACAACAGACATGTATTCAGCATGTAAGCCCGGGATGGACAACTTTTCTGATAAAGATGGAAAACATTTTTCCGTGCCACCATCAGAGGGCCACATGTCCACGCACCTCAACTACGAGAGAAGCTACAAAATGATTAATAACATTTTAAAAAATATAGGCCTATATATTTATACTTGAATATTCATTAAACCATGGCATTTTAACATGATAAACAACATTCAACTTGATAAACAACCAAATGTTCAGTTTGAAAGAAAGAGAAAAAAACTCATGTTTACTGTAGGCCTAATGCTGGCAATAAATTAAATTGAGGAGCCGCACTGAGGGAGGAGGCGGGCCGCATGTGGCCCCCAAGACTGCAGTTGCCCATCCTTGATCTGAGGAGCTGTTTCCACGTAGCAAGATATTTTTATATGTGGATATTTTTTCTCCTGGTTGCATTGGTTTTGGCCTTCCGTTTCCACATAGCAGAAATTTGAAATCCAGATATAAAAAAGCAAGAAAAAAAAATATCCTATTTAGGGGGCTGAAACGCAGTTGTTTCAATGGAGGATTTATTTCTATCCACATGTTGCTTTACACCTAAACAGGAGAAAAAATACACTACTAAAAAAATATCCTGCTATGTGGAAACAGCAGCTGAGCTATGCTATGCTTTCTGTCACAGGGTTCTTGCCGTGATTGGCCTGGTCCTAATTGTTTTGGGGACAGGTACAATCAGACCATGCCTACCTGCTTTTGGAGGGGACCAGTTTGAGCACCACCAGGTAAGATGGGTAGGCCTACGCTGTTTATTTGTTTATTGTACATCACATCACATAAGTTGTGATATGATTTCACATAATTTTTCATGTCATTTCATTTTTTTCAGACCAGGCAAAGGAGTATATTCTTTTCAGTGTTCTTCCTGTGCACAAAAGCTGGATTACTTGTCTCTATTTTCATCTCTCCGATTTTAAGACGTTAGTGGGGACATCATTCCATATCCTTACTGAATAACAATTTACTGTGATCATTTGCTATATAAATACTTTTTTGATTTGAGTTCCTTGGATAATGTCTGTTGCACCTCCCGTGTGGCATATTGTGTTGTTGTAAGGCAACTTTTTATCCTTTTTACCTCATCCAAAAAAATAATTTGTGTGTCAGTCAGTCAGTTTGTCTGTTAACCGAATAAATCAAAAGACATGAAAGCATTATCCTGAAATGCTAACAAATATCGACAATTGTACAATATTCCTGTGAGGTCATGCAGTTCACTGTGGTGACCACACAAGGACATGTTTCCTTTAGTAAATGGGTCTACAGCATACTGTACTTGTGTGCTTCCAAACGTTCTTTAACAGTTAGTTTAAATACCACTATATCAGAATCGTCACAATAGGACATAACTGGAATGCACAACCCTACCTCTTATTATTACCTTCGCCAGAAGGTTATGTTTTGCCCGCCGTGTATTTATTTGTGAATATGTCTGTTTGTTTGTCTGTTTGTTTGTACTTCGTCTAACTCAGTCAAAACTGAGCCGATTTTTATGAAATTTTGTGGGATGATTGGTCATGACCCAAGGAAGAATCGATTAGTTTTTGGGAGTGATTGGGTCAAAGGTCAAAGGTCAAGGTTAAAATGTTTGTTTGTACTTCGTATAACTCAGACAGAACTGAGACGATTTTTATGAAATTTAGTGGGATGATTGGTCATGACCCAAGGAACAATTGACTAGTTTTTGGGAGTGATTGGGTCAAAGGTCAAAGGTCAAGGTCAAGGTCACGAAAAGGTCAAAAACGTACATTGAGCCGATTTTTATGAAATTTAGTGGGATGATTGGTCATGACCCAAGGAACAATCGATTACTTTTTGGGAGTGATTGGGTCAAAGGTCAAAGGTCCAGATCAAGGTCACAAAAAGGTCAAAAACGTAAATTGAGCCGATTTTTATGAAATTTAGTGGGATGATTGGTCATGACCCAAGGAACAATCAATTACTTTTTGGGAGTGATTGGGTCAAAGGTCAAGGTCTAGGTCACGAAAAGGTCAAAACGTAAATTGAGCCGATTTTTATGACATTTAGTGGGATGATTGGTCATGACCCAAGGAACAACCGATTACTTTTTGGGAGTGATTGGGTCAAAGGTCAAGGTCAAGGTCACGAAAAGGTCAAAAACGTTTTTCTTTGCCAAGCACTATATGCCAGAAGAACGTGTGCATGCTGAATTGAATAATAGGTCAAGACTGGGCCAAAAATGTAATATTACGATATTCCGGTCCGACTTCAATTAAACTAACACCAACATTTGGAGAAGGTTTAGCCCCACACTCTGAAGATGGCCAGAAAAAAATAAGTGGCGTAGGCGAAGGTTTGCGCTCTACCGAGTGCCCATTCTAGTTTTAATACAGTATATGTTCTATGTATGTCTGCTGTTGCCCAGTCTTGGACTTTATATGTCTGTATGGGTATTGTATAGGTACTCTAGGTGTAATGTACTGTATGTATATTGTCTATGTCTAATTGTCTATGTACACACATAGAATCTAGAGTCTATACCTGTCTGCATGGGAAAGTAAGAAGCGTAATTTCAATTCTTTGTATGACCAGTGCATGTAAAGAAATTGACAATAAAAACAACTTGACTTGACTAAATGTGTTTCCCGCCACAGGTCAGGAGTGTGGTGGGCAACAAAGCCATGGCCAACAGAGCTGCTACCCTCTTGTCTTTGGCGTGCCAGCAGCCCTGATGGTGGTTGCATTAGGTGGGTTGAACCTCGTCATACTGAAAAGCCAAAGGCAATTAGAACTTAACCGCCACTTTTACTGTATGCATTAAATGTTAATGATAACATTCAGCATAGGCTACATTGTGTAATGTTGCTTTGTGTCCCATCAGTTGTTGTTGTTGTTGGAAGTCGAATGTATGTGAAAACTGCTCCAACGGGAAACATCATACTGCAGGTGTCGAAATGCATTGGTGTAAGTCAGTGACGTGCAGTGAAGGGTATGGTAGGGTAGGCAGTAAATATAGAATATATATCTATTTATATATATATATATTAACGGTGGGTTCGGTCCTCCCCCAGAAAAAAATGTATTTCTTAGATGCAATTTCCTGCATTTTAACCAAATCTGGAGAGTCACTATCAGCTAAAAACTTTTACAAATGTGTGTGTGTGTGTGTGTGTGTGTGTGTGTGTGTGTGTGTGTGTGTGTGTGTGTGAGAGAGGGGGGCCTTATGCCACAAGGTATGGTTTGAATAGGCAAATAGGCCTATTCACATAAACATGCTGATATTTTCTTTAATGTGCAACAAATTAGTAGGCCTATGTTTCTCTAAATACAGTAAATATAAAGTAGGCTATAAGATGCCATCAGTGCTTAACCACCACAGCTCTAATAACTAAATAAGTAAATAGGCTACACTATTTAGACATTTGGACATTGTCAGTAGACCTAAATCTGAAACAATAAGTGAAAACATAATTTCAATTTCTTGAAAAGGCCAGCTACAATTATTTGTTTGGCCAAATTGCCAAATTAGCTCCAGGACCCATACTTTGTACACCTTTAAGGACCTGTAGGCCTACATTTTACAATAATAATTTAGAAAGCTACAACATTTTGGGGGAAAAGCTTTAACTTTTGGCTTTAGCAGTTGATTTTGTTGCTCTTCTGTTTATTCTGTTGCAAATGCCAGGGCGTTTCACATGGATGGAGGGTGGCACAGTGTAGCCTACTTTTGAAGATAAAATGTCTAGTTCACCAACTGTGAATCACACCATAGCATGTGAGGGGAAACGATTTACATTTAGCAATAAACCAACCTAGGTAACAGCTCCTGCCTCACTGCCGCGTTTTGTGCTGATAATCAAACACTCACAGACAAGAAGGAAAGTAGGCAAGGGGGCGGGTTGCTTGCAAACATGACCCGTGCATTCAGACAGTATCGAGTAAACCAACGAAACCACTTCTGAGACTCATCCTTGTGCGTGATAGTATTCTCAAACACTTCAGCTACGGTTGTGCAAGGTGTTTCAAATAAAGTCAATTTGTGAGTGCGGAAGCACTCCGAGAAACCATCCCCAGTCAATCGTCCTGTTCCACGTTGATCTCAACTCGCACACCGCGCACTTCAAAAGAACGCAGCTGCACTTGCTAACAGGCTCCACACAACTCACGCATTGCGTAGTCATCATCATAATAAATTAGGGAAATGGAGTCATGTCGTACGCTCAAAAAAACAATCTCGCGTCGATAATAACACACACACGGTCTATTCATGTCCACCACCGCACAACCAATCTTCAATGTCAACACCCTGACAAACGGTGACAACAAAAGGCACCACGAACAAACTTGAGCATGTTCATGTTAAAAGGCTACCCGCAGCATAATAATTAGATGAATCTTACCTTAAAGCAGAATCACAAGTAGGCTGTGTTTTTCATGCAAGCTAGTTCCATTAAAAGCCCGGGGTGGTTGACATGATGAAGACATTTTGTCCCAGTGCAAACTACTTGAAGCTGCTACCCATCTGATGTTGAATATTTCCACAATGCAGCGATTGCAAACGGCTCAGTTGTCTGTCACTTTAACCGTCTTTCTTGCTACTTCTCGGCATTTTTTAAAAAAATAATAAAGACAAAAAGCCAAAGACTGCCATGTTTTCTTTCCGATACGGCTAGAGATTTGAACAAGCCTTGCCTTGCTAGTTGTTGCTATCATAGCTGCCTGCCTGTAGGGCAGAAATTGGCTACTACCTGAATTGTAACAATTTTTCATTTTGGGCGCTGTGATTGGCTCACATACTCCCGCCACAGAGTAAAGGCTCTGCTTTTAGTCCCATTGACAAGCTATGTGACAACTTAATACGCATGCGCAAACTTCTACATTGACAGCATTGAAGGCAGGGTAGGCAGAGGAAAAGCTGCCTTACCGGGCTGCCTGGCTGGCATTCGAAAGCTCTGCTTTCAGCCTGTCTCTGCTACCAGCCGGGACTGCGCGTTGCCACGGCAACCTGCCCAAGCCTGAGCGCTTTGCTTCGTGCGATTACTTAGGTTTTTGATCGTTGTCCTGTGTATACTGTACTTTAAACAGCTCATAATTTATGCTGAATCAATGTTATTGTTGTGTAGGCCTATGTGAACTCTGAAGAATATTTTTTTAAACACGTGTTAGTTTTTATTTTTAAGACATTTATCCCAGGGTAGGCACTGCCTACCCTGCCTACCCTGACCGCACGTCTCTGGTGTACAGTACTAATTAGTACATCTACATTGATGCTAGGCCTACTGCATTTTTGTTAAAGTTTTACTTTTATAACATTTGACTGCATAAGCGTAAGTAGCCTACCACATTTCATTTTTGTTGGCTTAAAGTTGTATTTCTGTATAGGCCTACAGTCGTTTCATTATTATGGTATTATTATTTCTGGTGATCATAATCATAATTATAGATTCAGTTTTTTCTATTTAACAGAATTGTTGTTAATGAGTTGTTTAAGTTAGAAAAAGACCCAGCTGGACTATAAGAATAAGGTTGAAGAAAAATGAGGGACTGGTAATGCCAGAGATGCCTGGAGAGGGCTGAATAAAATGATGGGAGCAAAAACTCATCTCGCAATACGACGAAGACCCTCTCCAGCTCGCCAACAATTTCAATACGTTCTACTCTAGGTTTGATATCCATGACTTTCAAAAGGAGTGTGATGATGTGTGTGCTGGTCTGACACCTGACCCTATGATCATTCAGGAGCACACAGTGACCTCCATATTCCAGAGGCTAAACCCTCACAAAGCCCCTGGTCCAGATGGACTCAAGGGGAGGGTGCTAAAAGAATGTGCCACCCAACTAGGTCCAACCATCACAAAAATATTCCAACTGCTCCTCAACAGCAACTCTTATCCTAAAGCCTGGAAGACAGCAACCATCATCCCTGTGCCAAACACTCCCCACGTCAAAACCAATAATGATTTCAGACCCATTGCCCTTATACCCATCCTCAGCAAATGCACGAAACGTCTAATTTGCAATAATCTGACCTGCCAGGTAGCAGGTCAGTTAGACCCCATGCAATTTGCCCATCGTTCCAACAGGGGGGTGGAGGACTCTACACTCACTCTCCTAAATAACCTGCACTGTCACTTGGATAAGCCAAAGACTCACGCCCATGTTCTTTTCATGCAACCACACCTCCTTCTACAGCGCCTCCGTGACCTGAAAGTCAGTTCTGACCTGGTCCTCCTCATCAGGGACTTTCTGAAGGACAGACCTCAGCGGGTGTGCATCAAGAACTGCCTCTCTGACTCTCTGGTCCTCAACACCGGTGTTCCTCAAGGATGTGTGCTATCACCCCTGCTCTTCTCCATATACACAAATGAGCTACAGTGCAACACTGATGACCTCTCCCTCATCAAGTATGCAGATGATATGGCCCTAATTGCCTGCCTTTCGGAGACAGACAGCTCCCCCTACCTGCAGTACATCGACACCCTATCTGCATGGTTCGACAGCAGCTTCCTGGATCTCAATGTCTCCGAAACCAAGGAGATGTGGCTGGGAACCAGCAAGAAGGGAGGCAATAAAGACTCTGGGCACACCTTCAGGCCAATCAGCATGAAGTGTCAGGAGGTGGAGCAGGTGTCTCAGTTCAAATACCTTGAGACAGTCATAGATAGTCAGCTACAGTTCCAAGACCATGTTGACTACACATTCAAAAAAGGCAGACAGCGCCTGGCTCTCCTGAGGAAACTCAGGGGCCTCAACACCAGTCAGCGCACTATGTCCATGGTCTAGAAGTCCCTGACAGAGAGTGTACTGACATTCAACATCGTGTCATGGTATGGATACCTCTCTGTCAAACAGAAGAACAAATTGGCACAGATCGTCAACCAGGCTGGAAAGATCATTGGATACAAACAGCTGCAACTTTCACACCTGCACACGCAGGCCCGAACAAAGAAGGCTCATCAAGTCTATCTGGATCCTACTCACCCTCTTCACGGTGCTTTCCAGATGCTGCCATCTGGACGTAGACTGAAAATTCCAATGGCAAGGAAGAATGGCTACAATCGGTCATTTGTACCATCAGAACTGGTTATAATAACAGAGAGTAGGTTAGCTCTATGTGCTCCTCAATAGCATTTTAGCAGTAGTATTTTGTTAATTTTAAAATTTCATACGTGCTTTGTAATACAGCATAGGAAGCTCTGTGCGCTACGCTAGCAGTATATGGTAAAATTGAATAGTCTCTTAATTTTAATTGAGTAATGAGATTTAATTTTATTCCACAGGTTTTATCTATCTATCTTTTATCTACACACACACACACACACACACACACACATATATATATATATATTCTTTATTGTGTTGACTGTGATGTGTGCTTGTCTTGTGTGTCCTTGTGCGTCCTTATGCCACCACCAAAGCAAATTTTCCATTTTATGTAAGTTTAATGGACAATAAAGAAGTCTAAGTCTAAGTCTCTCTAGATTGTTTTCTTTTTTCATTATTATTAAAAAAACAAAACAAAACACTAAGGGGGCCACTGCAGCGCAGTGCTCTAATACACCGTAGGCTACCATATATACGTGGGTAACATTGCCCAGGGGCATCCAGGTCCAAATCCGGCTGGGTCATTTCCCAACCCTCTCTCTCTCTCCCAAAAAGTTAATGCGTTCTCTACCAGCGATTTTCAAAGTGGGGGCCAGGGACCCCCTGGGGGGGCCACGACGGGGATGCTATACTGTAGGTGGCTGCAGAATGTTCGTAGGAAAAGTATAGCAAAACAAAATAAATAATTTAATAAACTGAATAACTAAAAAAGACACCAAAAATAAGATAAACAATATTCCCATCATTTAATCTTATATATCCCAGTGGGGCATTGACTCACAAGGTCTACGCTGTGGTTGTCAAAGGGGGTTCACAGGAAAAGTAGTGTGGAACGCCCCATGTAAGGGAGGCCTATAATCTACTGATATATGGACTCCTTTTCATGGTAAAGTTTGGGAAACTCCTGCGCTACACTATCCTATCCAGTAATAAAGGAAGACAACAAAAGGGTGAAAATATATTTGTTTAACCACTTACATTTTATACTTTTACGCCAGGGGTTGCAGTCATATCCCAGTTTGTGCTACACTAACACCCGTGCTCTTGTTTGAAAGCTACGAGTCTGGAGTTTGTCACTAAATAGTCAAAAGAGCACTCTTATGTATTGTTACAAATCTACTTGGAATATAAAACACAACATTTCTTGAAAAAAAGGAGAAAATTAATGTTAATCCAAATAAATGTCACTCTGAAAGCAGTTCTCCCGATGAAACAGGAAAAAAACTTGCCTTAAGTCTTATTAAAAGTCCAGGACAAAGGATCCACTGAAAACACGTAAAAACAGCAAAAATG
>NW_026945966.1:0-24330 GCF_034702125.1 Engraulis encrasicolus
ATGTCTCCCCGCTATAAACAACTTCAAAAACGCTACACACTTCATCACAAAGGTCTCGTCAATCAAACCGAGGCACAGAGAATGTCATCGAACCACACAATCTTTCACTGGCCAGTGTTTTCAGAGGTGTCTCACTGTTGCAACTCTCTGACCCGGATGCAGGCTACTCAATCAGGTGGCTAGGTAGGCTAAACATGGTCCGCGGTTCGCACCGACTACGACCGTAAAATGAAAAGCTGGAACTCCGACCGTTTTCACCGACTGCCACTGTCTAAACCAGCCATATTACGGGAATGGCTAATAGCATTAGAAGTGGACGAAACTGTCATAAAAACCCGGAGGGATCGCTACTACCGTGTGTGGAGGGAGCATTTCGAGGATGATGGATGATGGCTACAAGAAGAGTAAGGGAGATGGAACACCTTTAGAAACGAAACCGTCTAAAGAGGAATGCTGTGTCAAAAAGGCGCATGCATGGAGGTATGTTTGAAGAGAGAGAAACATGAGTAAATGTGTCTGGCTCATGAATCTTGACTGTCTGTGAATCTGTGAAACTGGTTGCAACACCGCGCGTCTTTGCCAGCAAGCACTCTGTTTTGGGAAGGCATAGCCTACAGGTACAGTAAACGTAGCCCACTACAGGAGATAAATACACTGTCAAAACAAACTAGCGCGGGATGGCAAGTGAAATTGTGAAATTGTGCGACCTGAGGCATTCGATGTGGTTGATGTCAAGCATGCTAGAGTAGTTTCAGTGAAGTAGACTCTAATGACCAGGGCGCGCGAGGTCAGATGGACCATTACGCAACGGAGGAGGGCTGGAGGTGTCGTACTAGAAGTACTCTTACAGATGTAAGTACACCACCAGTGGTGTGTTATTACAAAGCTGAATCCATGTTATATTATACCGTGTTGCAATTACTTTGTGAGAGTAGTACTCTCCATGCAACTCTTCAAATCTGCTGCCTGCACACACGGTAGTAGCGATCCCTCCGGGTTTTTACGCCAGTTTCGTCCACTTCTAATGCTATTAGCCATTCCCGTAATATGGCTGGTTTAGACAGTGGCAGTCGGTGAAAACGGTCGGGGGTCCAGCTTTTCATTTTACGGTCGCAGCCGGTGCGAACCGCGGACCATGTTTAGCCTACCTAGCCACCTGATTGAGTAGCCTGCATCCGGGTCAGAGAGTTGCAACAGTGAGACACCTCTGAAAACACTGGCCAGTGAAAGATTGTGTGGTCCGATGACATTCTCTGTGCCTCGGTTTGATTGACGAGACCTTTGTGATGAAGTGTGTAGCGTTTTTGAAGTTGTTTATAGCGGGGAAACATCAGAAAAGAATAGGTTTATAATTGGCCCCGCCGTGATGCGTTGGCTGCGTTTTTCACCAAAAAGCTTAAAATTAGCTAACTCCATAACGGCGCGGCATTGCCCGGAATGGCTCATCATTAGATACATTATGTGGCATGGGAAAGCGATGGTGAAACTTTCATTTTACGCCGGAACTATCCTTTAACTGTAGTATTTAACTGGTATGGTCTTTTAGTACACCGTCCTGTGCTAACCTCGAGCCAGCAGTTATTCAGTGGAGCAGAACAAAAAAAAACACTTGAATCTTGATTTTTCTTTTTAAGATGAAGGTGACACACCAAAACATTTTTAGAGATGTCTAGTAAGCATCTGTGGTGTTATACACACTATGAAAAAATCTGTTGTAAATAAAAGAAAAGTTTAACATTTTTGTAATTGCAAAATATAATGTAATTTATTTTATTTTTTAAGGTGTATTTTTTTTCCCACACAGCCGCTCCATCAATTGCCTCCAACTCTGCCTCGTGGATGAGGCGGTGTATAGCAAATTTAACCTCCGCCCGTTTTCTCAATGGCAGGCGCTTCAGGAAGGGTGCCCAGACTTGTCAGCAAGCCGTCCTCCTCCTCCTCCAAGACGGTTAGCACCCTCTCTTGGAAGGTTTTAGCCTTCTTAGCAGGGCCTGGGGGGGTGCGGGAAACCCAGGCAACATGGCCTGTAGAGGTGGAGGTGGCGGAGAGAGTGGAGGTGGTAGAGGTGGTGATGGTGGTGTTGGAGGTGGAGGTGGTGGTAGAGGCAGTGGCTTCTGGGGCTGGTGAGGATGGCGGTGAGTCGGTGGAGGTGAGGTTGGCGGTTGACTTGTGGAACTGCCCTCATCCTCCAGTTCCTGGGTTGGGGTTGCAGGAAGTGCAGGGGTAGCAGGGGCACCTCTGCGCATCTGGCTGAAATTCCCAGATGTCTCCCGACCCTGGAGGAATGGGGTGAGGAACCCCATTATCTGATAAAATTTCCAGGGCCGATAATCACTATACCCGGCGCCACTCCTGCAGCTGTCTTTTTCCTTGTCGAGCTCCTTCTTGTGGTTATATCTTCAGTTTTTCCACAGTTTTCTGCACCATTCTTCTGTGGGGGGGACAAGTTGTTGGACAAGTCATGAGATATTCATCGCCTTCTGCATGAGGCAGAGATGGAGTGCATGGAGGGACTGTGCAACAAATAAACACTACACCTTTTTTCATATTTAAACACATAATGTTAACAACAGATTATGAAGACCCGAGATGTCTATTAGTTATGATATTTATTTTCTTTTCTCTACTCTTTAGCACATTGAAGGGCATGTATGTATGGTAGGAAATGTGGATTGATTGATAACATATGGAAATGTATGTCAGTCATAGGTATTGTAGGCTATGCATTGTAGGTTTTGGGGGCCGGTCTTGGGAGCAGGGGGCAAATTACACCTTGACCTCTGCAATCAATGCAATTGATGCAATGACAGTGTAGCTAACAAACAGAGGTGGGGTTAGCTATTACTGATATATCTATAAAAAGCCTTTTCAATGTTTATTTACGCACCGGGTGCTCCTACTGCGGTCGCAACCTTCTCCCATGCCTCGCCTTTCTTCAATAAGTTTTTATACTCATTCAAAGATATGTCATAAAGAATGGGGAACGAGCCCACGACGGCAATAAGTTTTTCGTCCATTTTTAAATGTCCCGGGCAAAATTACATGCATGAAGTAGTATTATTAGCTGGCTAACTAGCAAGCTTGCTAACAAGCTCATTTGTTCATGCTAACTCTCAGAGGTTGTATTTAAATGACATGATGAACAAATATGTGCTTGTTTTGCTTAATGTTATACATTCTTAATGATCGGTGATGTCCGTATAATGCCAAATTGAACATGAATACGGCAACAAGTTGACTACTGTGAACGTTCATAATGCACGATTATAATTACAACCCAGTGCATTGCATTGCATTGCATTTGGACCTAGCAGCTACTTAACAACTAGCCGGCTGGCTAGCAGTCGGTTAACTTAACTGCTGAGGCCGTACGTAAAGCTCTACACGTGTTCTATCGGCCTCGTTTGTGTTTCTATCCCAACATAGCATATATCTCCATTGATGATCACACTTTTGGTTGACAAGAAATGTTTTAATTGTGTAATCGTTTTACAGTTAGTAAATCCATCGTTGGCAGCCATGTTTTTTTTTCTGAACCAGCCTGGTCACGCAACGTCAAAACGTCACGTCACACAAGCACCACAGAGGCGCAATTTGATTGGTGCGCGCCTTGTCTCATTTGCATAATATAGAGACCTCTCCAATATCAAACCGCGTCCCGGCGCGGCATCGCTCCGCCTCCGCGCCGTCAAGAGCGATATCGCCCCCATTCAAAGTCAATGAGAGCGGAGCGGAGTTTCTCTGTGTGGGTACGGGCCGATAGGGCCCTGTCTCGCGTAAGGGGGGCCCCGCCTTAAATGTCTTCCGAACTACTCCCCCAGGCAGGGGCCCCCATCCGACCAGGGCTCTCCCCCCCGCACCACGGGGGCTGCGGGGGTATACTTTACAGCAGTGCATCTGGGTCACGGCACCACTGTGATGGAGGCGTTACCGCACGGTTCGTCACCCTCAGGGACACGAACCTGCCACCTCGTCAACTACATCGGTTCGGCAATGTGAGGTATAGTATGAAACCACTGAGCTAAAGCCGGTCCCCTAGCCCAACGCTACTGCACTGTATTGGGGCTTCGGGAAGGAGTTTTACTAACGTTTCACGTCACATGCTGCTAGTTGGCCTCTGTTACACACCACTTCTATTCTTTGTGCCTTATCTTCCCCTCCCACACGAATGCCTGCGAACATAATGAAAGGTCTTGCAACAATATTTGGATCATTGTATTCCCACAGAGCATGGGTCGAGATGGGTGAGATGGGTGCGCCTATGCTAAGGCAAAAGCAATCTACCAGATGTGACCCCTTTACAATAACACAGCCATTCCACTGCTGCTACTGTCATCCTCTGTCTCCTTCATCATCAGCAGGCCTGGAGAGGCAGGCGGGGGGTGGCAGCCAGGCCATGAAGACCTCCCAATGGAAATACAAACGTATCTCTGTACCACAGCTGCAGTACTGATATGTGTGTGTTTGTGTTTGTGTCTGTGTGTGTATCTGTGTGTACAAGAGCTT
This sequence comes from Engraulis encrasicolus, assembly GCF_034702125.1. NCBI lineage: Eukaryota > Metazoa > Chordata > Actinopteri > Clupeiformes > Engraulidae > Engraulis > Engraulis encrasicolus. The sequence goes on from NW_026945966.1 coordinate 4,507, forward strand.
GCATACTCTTCAGTGCATCGAAGCACAACCATCCCTTGGATTCTTCTCTGCAGGAAGCTGCTCTTTTTTTCACCTCAATTCTAAAGTCAATGCAGAACTAAAGCTGGCAGCCATTAGGCTTTATACAGTGCTCTATGTTTACTTCATATTCTGTGTCAGCTTAGCAGAATGTGGCGTCATCCTCCCTTAGCTACCAGGACAATGGCATAGGCGTTCCTCCATGCAGAGAGAGAGAGACGCTAGCTACGGAAAAATGCAGTCCACTGCACACACAACAACAGAATTAGTCAAGGAGATTGGTTTTGTGCATGTCACTTTGAAGCTTTTTGGAGTCACTCTTTTTTTTCTTGCAAGGCTGTGCCGTGGGACTTCAGAGCATCTGGAGCATGGAGAAGACACCAGGCTTCAGCACCCTCCTTGCTGTTTATTCGCACCAAATCAGCCATCACTCTCCACCACATCCAGATGGGGCCCTAACATGACAACAATCTGTACGTGTCTGCACACGGGTGTCATTTCGCTTGGACTGTAAATTGAAATGGATTTTTCTAATTGATCTTCAGTGGCTGAATGTTTTTTTAATACACGACAAACAATGGGCAGCACTTCATGGGCCCTAATATTAAACAAAATGTTTTTATCATTACCATAAATCTATTTATAGGCAGAGTAATATAAGTGTGAGTGCATTACAAATGAGAGAATGTGCGAATTGTGCATTGCGATGATGGCTGGACTGAGGAGAATTTTAAGTCTTGGTGGCCTTGTGGGGTGATCTTTAAATGTCCTCATTTGTCTTCCTCCTTATACTCCAACGCTGCGTTTTTTGACATTTTTGGTCCATGCAAAAGGCACCCCCTTGCATTATAATGAATTTCATTCTCTGAGCTTGAAGGTGCCAGTAAGTTCAGAAAAAAGAGAGACAAACTCTTAAATACCATGGCATTGGCCTTCTAACAGGCTACTACTTTCCTAACAGGCATAAAACCAGCCCTGTGCATCTGTAGTCATCTCTTTTGTGCCCTTGAAAACACTCTTAAAAACACACCACCCTTGAAACGTTGTCTGTAGGCATTTGTTAGCAAACCAAAGAAGAGAAGACTAAAGAAAAGCAGTGAATAGTCCCTGACAGACACAGAAACACAGAGAGAGTACAGACACAGATATTTCAAAGTCTTTTGGATGTGACGGAGTGAATGGGAGCCAAAAGAACTTTATGGTCTTCATAAGAATTTTTTAACCACATGCCCCTTCTCCATACCGTCTCCTCTCCGCCTCATAAATCCTTTTGTCATAGGGTAATCTAATAGTACTCAGAGTGTGATATCTGCCGATTGAATTACCTTCAGAGTGAGCTGTAATTCATCAGTGTTTCCTTTTCATCCAATCGCACAGCACGTTGCTGCCACTTAAAGCATCAAATATTTGTAGCTTCAATTAACTCCCATTTAACGCGATATGAGACATTATTTCCCAATTACGTTTATTGGGGATTTGGGAGATGGGGGGTGAAAGGAAGATAGGGAGATACAAAAAAAAAGAAGAAGCCGAGGACAGGCTTTCAAGGAGGTCGGAGACCTGAGAAATTGAAGCCATTGTGTCGAGGGGTGCCGACAGGGGGGGACAAAGGGGACAGTTTTCCCAGGGCCCAAGGAGAGAGGGGGCCCATTATTGGGTATTCATTACACTGTATCAATGAGGCTGGGGGGCCCATTCAGATGACTTTGTCCTGGACCCGGCCAAAGCTGTCAGGGCCCCTGATTGTGTCGGCCATGAATGCATGAAATATTACTAAACTGAGAGACGGATGGTGCTCTCCAATGCTCTGTACTGTTTGGATGGGCCACAGATCACTGGGAGCGCAACTCAATCAAACCCCCATGAACTCTACAATAAAGCATCTCCATATGAAAGGAGGGTGAAGGTCAGAGTTTTTAAATAGCGAGACAAAAAAATCAACCCATAAATCCCAGCTGATCGTCTAAACTAAACTAAAACTAGATCACAGTGGTTACCCAACAAGAGAAACGACAACAGCCAGTGTGCCTTACCTGTGGTTATTCTATTTCCCCCTCCCCCAGTTTAATTTTTTCTGATGTTATGTAAAGTCTTGTGTGTTATTCTCTCAAGGTCAAACCATACTTCATTTCCGAGTTCTGTAAGTGTCTTCTAAGCAGAGCAACAGCATCTGTATCTGATATTTCACAGCCTCAGCTATAAGGCAAAGAAGACTCTAGAGGATTTAATCAAGAGCAGCAGTTCTCCAGTCTATAGCGTCTATTCTGCACTGCCTAAATATTCATGTGTCTCTTTCTTAGATAATCAGAGACTTGAGTGAAATGAAAACATTGGCATGGGGGAAATGGATGTCATTGAATTTTATCAGGACCAGAATTGGAGGGGGTGGGGTATGCCTCTGTCTCTAACTCCTCAAAAATGTAAGAATACTTTTGTTCTTTGGGAATAGAGAAAGTGAAAGCCTTTGTGGTTACACTGCAATTGCACTGACTGATAGTCGGCCATGACATTGCAGTACATGATGGGGAATTCATGATTTCACAGCTCATTTACAGCTCTAAAACACTTTCGAAACCCTTTATTCTTGCAATCCCTGTGTCTTACTGCATGACACTGTAGAGTTTTTGCATTTATTCATTCAGTAGATATTACTAACAGTGCATACTTAGGCCTATGTTTCTGCCCATGTTGCTATGTATAGGCCTACTAAGAATCAGAAGCGTGGTGAAAAATGGCTGGTCTTTAGAAACCATGATGGGTTTGTAAAATGGTGATACTGTATGTAGTCTTCAAGTCATGCTTTGAAAAGTTGGGTCATTCCAGCTGGAATCAGCAAATGGTCCCCACTCGACCCCCTCGGATTTGCTTGAAAAAAATATATGTGATGGCTTAAACATCCAATAGAACATATTCACCATTGCAGATTTCAGCTGTGCATACTTTTCCCACAAAAAATCTGTAAATAAGGACACCCCCTCCCCCTGATTTGGTGTCACTGCCTGAGTGACCATATTCAGACTTAATTATCTCCAAAACTATTTGTGGTAGGTCCATTATTTTTTCAGGGCTAAGAGTCATAGACCTGATGAGCATACATTACAATTTGCAGCACTGTATGCCAAATTACACCTTAATACTGGCCCTCTACTTTTCTTTGAAATTAAAATTGCAAGGGTTTTCAAATTTCAACATTCAAGGTTCATCCTTGGTACATGGTCAGATATGTGCCATGACTTTCACATCACATCATATTTGATATAAGGGTCCAATGGTTGTTGAGATGCAGAGGTCCAAAAATGGGCAAAAACTAATTTATACCATTATTTGGAGCAATATTCCCAATCTATGACACCAGTTGTGAACTTGCTGTTTGGTGTCTCTGAAAGATAATATTATTATTCATAACATATCTAAAATTTGGGATGGTGTTTTGCCCCATTATTTTTATAATGAATTTTAAAAACTCATTCCTGTGTGACATGCAGGTGTACCTTAGAAGCCCTGTTACCTTAGAAAAAAATTGGGTTTACTACACCTAAAATGAATAGCCAAGTCAGTGTACACTAAAACCTAAAATCTCTGATACCAAATAGGTGATTTTATACTTGTTCAGCTCAGTATTTCAGTATATCTGACTTAACCCTCAATTCCATCCTAAGAAGGTGGCCAATCCCCTTGATTTTTGTGTTCCATTTTCACACAAAGATGGCGGCTCATGGAGCCAATGGCATAGTTCCAAAATAGTTCCAGGAAGTCAGCATCATGGGAAGGAAACAAAACACCATTGTTTGGAGCAATATTTCCAATCTATGACAGCGGTTGTGAACTTGCTGTTTGTTGTTTCTCGAAGAGGATATTCTTATTAACAACATATCTAAAAATTTGGATGGTGTTTTGCCCCTTTATTTGTATAATGCCTTTTCAAATCTCAATGCAGTGTGGCATGCATCCCTCAAATCCATCCAAAGTGGCGTCATGAAAAAAAACCCCACCATTTTTTAGAGCAATACCTCCAAAGTATGACACAAGCTGTGAACTTGTTTTTTGTTGTGTCTGTAAGAGGATATTTTTATTAACAACATAGCAAAAAAATAGAATGGTGTTTTGCCTCATTCCTTTTCATGATCGTAAAGTGCATTGCGGTGTGACATAAGCCTGTGATCAAATAGTGCAGAGGGAAGCGGAAGTGGTGAATTGTTCTGGGCCTAGGACATGGGGGAATAAAGATTGGGTACTCATTACATTGCATGTATTGGGAAGGGGTCTCTTCAGACGACTTTATCCCGGGCCCAGGCAAAGCTGTTTGTTCAGCTCAGTATTTCTGATTTTTGTCAGGGATTCTGGCCTCATCTTTTTAAGTGTACTATCGGCCAGATGATCAAGTGACTACGCAACATGTTCTCACTGGCGCTACGTTAGCAATAAATTCAAGATGGTTGAGAGAAGTACCATTTTGAGAGAATTCATAAAAAAACAACCTCTGGAAATAAAACAAGGTGATATGATTTCCTTGATGCTACCTTGACTTCCTTGATGGTGATTTAATATTTGAAAAAAAAAAGATGAAATGTATTAAACAAGTCAGGAACTTTCAATGCTCTGGCCTGTGACAAATTATTTTATACACACTTAGCTTTCAATCACCAGCTGCATCTTATGAGTTGACTTTATAAGGTAGCTTGCCATTGTCATTGATGATGCATTAGGTATCTGCACTCATATTGTTGTGTGCAATCATCCGTCACTGGCAATTCAATGAGGAACACCTGAATGAAACTTTGAATGAAACTTTATTGTCATTGTACAGGTGCAACGAAATTGGTACCTTGAAGAACAATGACAACATAGGTATTGATTTCAGTAAGGATACCACCACCATGCTCAGGGCACTTCGGTCAGGGGAGGATGATGGGGGGCGGGAAGTTCTACAATCAGGATACCTCTTTTCAAACTGTCTCCTCCTATGTGTCATCTCTAATCAACTTTTACTTTCCTATGCGACCATAAAACAGTCCCACCCCCGCCAACAGTCACCACGACAGAGGTACCCTGACTGTAGAACTGTGCCCCGCCCCCAATCCACCACCATATCTGAACGCTTTTGCATGCTGCAAAGCTTCCTTTCGGCTTCTATCATTTCACCTGGATCAATGTAATGATGAACTTTACAAGTATTGTACATTGTCTACAAGTATCCAAGCCATGATTGTTGTAATCACTGCTGCTAACCTGCAATCCACTTGTCAGCATTGCAGTGGTATAATGTTATAATGATGCAAGCAGCTGAATTAGATCGCAACAATATGACAAGAACCACATGGTTGTCTGGTGCCAATATGAACGTCTGTGCCTTCAATTTTCACCTGATATTAAATACTGCATGCAAGCAAACTCTTCTAACTAAAACTCCAGGACCATGTTGTCAAAATAGTCTGAGGTAATCTCTAGCCAGTATGAATTTATTTGTATGAAGTATGAAGTTATTTTGCAATACAGCTGGTAACTTAACGAGTAAGACACAAGCTTCATAGCAAATATAAAGTTACAGTTGCTGATTGAAAGATTAGTTAGGATGGGAGTCCTTGTTGCAAACAAGAGTGCTACAATTCTTTAATCCTAATTTAATCCTATTTCATCACTTTATTCCAAGACTACTACTACCGCTACCAGTACCACTACTACTACTACTACTACAACTACTAAAATGATGATTATGAGTATTAGTATGATTTTACAATTAAAATAATTAATGTCTATCAAAGCCATGTGCAATATGCTATTCTTGCTGTGTGGCAGCAATCAATTCATTTACAAGTGTTATGGTTTCCCTAGAATTTGCTTTGTCATTCACAGGGTAGCCATCTTGTTTTCACTATTAAGGTGACATCAGAGCCATGGATTTGAGAGTTGTGACAAGTCGGTTGGTGACATGGTCCTCATAGCTTCAAGTAGTTGTAGCCAATTGAGATTTTGAAGTACGTTATAAAAAGAATGAGGCAAAACACCATCCCAATTTTTTTATATATTGTTAAAAAAAACATCCTCTTTCAGAAACACCAAACAGAAAGTTCCTACCTAGTGTCATAGATTGGAAATATTGCTCCAAACATTGGTGCAAATTATTTTTTTCCCATCTTTGGACCTCTGTATCTCAACAACCATTGGAGCCTTTAGTTAGATATACTATGATGTGAAAGTCATGGTATATATCAGACCATATACCAAGGATGAACCTTACATGTAGAACTTTGAGGTTTTTACAGACATTTGGAAACCCTAGAACATATGATATCTACAAAAAGTAGAGGCACATTATTACGATGTGATTTGACTTACAGTGCTGCAAATTGTAATATATGATATTCAGGTCTGGGACTCTTAGCCCTGAAAATATAATGAATCTGACACAAATAGTTCTGGAGATAATTGAGTCTGAACATGGTCACTCATGCAATGTCGCTAAAACAAGCGTAGGGGGTGTACTTATTTACAGATTGTTTGTGCCAAAAGTATCCAGAGCTGAGTTCTGATATTGTGGATATGATCTATTGGATGTTTAAGCCAACACATACATTTTTTTCAGGCAAATCCGAGGGGGTCGAGTGGGAGATTTTTCAGAAATTTGCTGATTCCAGCTGGAATGACCCAGTTTTGGTTAGCAGCATGACCGTTCTTCATGTCTGGTTGCTTATGCTCCACACAAACAAACTAATATTCACTGATTTGTTAAAAAAGACCATGCAATGTATTCTCATAATTAAAACATCATGGCATAGCTTATGCTAAACATTTTAAAGGCAAAAACACCACTTCACAAAATATTCAAGCTATAAAATATTCCAGAGCCTCTGCAAAAGGGACGGCTGTCACAACCTCTGATTTTAATTTTCAGTTACAGTTGGTGCTTTTTACATTATGCCTGAAGTAGACTTCAAAAATTAGCATCGCCAAAAGTAGAAGTGCCATTGAACACATAACAGCCTCTTTCAAGGCTTTCCATTATTCAGCTCTCAAAAGTGTCCTTCATCCCACCCTAATAATTAATTACCCCTGGCCTTTAGACCTGTGAGCTCAATACTGAAGATATCTTTTTGAGATAATGTGATTGTTGGCGATAGCCACCACAAAAAGAAATGAAAACTCAAACAAGCCACACACTGCATGCAATGCATGCACAAACTCATGCAAACCCGCTCAAACGCACACACAAACACACACAAACACGTACGCGCGCGCACACACACACACTCTGGGAGACCTGTAATTATGTTTGGTGGTACACTGAGGAATGATGATCTGATCCTATGCATAGAGTGGTATCACCAGATGAATGTGTTCCGCCTTGCTCCACAAACTTTCATCTGGAACCACTTGTCTGACATTTTTAAGTAAGGGTTAACGTTCAGCGAGAAGGTCGCTACCGTGGATTGAAATAGCAGCACAACAGAGAGAATCTTTAGACCCCGATGCGGAGCGGAGGGGTGTTGTTCTCTCTGAAGTGCTGCTATTCCACAAAGCGACCGACATTTCTTTATTTAATGTTAAGTTTATTATAATTTTTCATGTCAAAAGATTGTTGCTGCGCAAAACAAAACAGTGCCATTGTGGAACACCGCTAGGCAACAGGTAGCCTAGACAACAGGTGTTGTCTATCACAGCAGCTGATTAGAGTGACAAAAGACCGGACCCCCTGCGGAGTGATATGAAACATTCGCTTTAGCAGTGAAAAGTCTTGTTGCCATTGACAGTGGTCTGATATAGACCAACCCGTCCATTATCTCAAATATCAGACGTGCGAATGTTGGGAAGCCCCATTGAAATGAATGGAGCATTCGACCGATGACGTCACACCAAATAATAATGAACATTAACTACTCAGAGATTCGAAAATACAGTTGAAATCACAGAATCAATGTCGACGAGTGAGTCTATGTGAGCGGCCATTGTTGTCTGAAAGAACTGTCCTGTTTCGCTGATTTTGTACTTCTCCTCCACGTTTAATTTTTGACTACAGTACATCACAGCTCTCAATATTCTGTGATCCTCATTGGTTTGGCTACATGGCGGTTTAGGAGCTGGGCGAATCTGAACATCCTCCAGACCCTCACGAGCCATGTTATCCCGCCCCAGCAACCAACGCGGATCCACCAGCTGGAGCGGGTGTTGTGGTTCAGGGCCTAAACACCCAGAGAAGGTTGGACACCACCTGATGACATCTGCTTCTGGCGTAAGGCTACAGCTACCTGCGAAGGTGGTTGAGGAAGGCACCTCCTGTGTATGCATCAAGTAGTTATGAATGTGTATTTCCTATGTTTGCCTATTAATTGATACAATAAAGATGTCTGTGTCACAAGTCTTATTTTCTCTCGCTGACCCATGGGCACCGGAGGAGTACCCCAATGATCAACACAGCCCTATGAAAAATAGCAATCCTTACTGAAGACATGGAGGCCAGCACGACCCTATGAAAAATAGCAATCCTTACTGAAGACATGGTCCAGCACGGCTCTATGAAAAATAGCCTCAGCCAGCCCACCTCTGGCACATTTCTCCTGAGCATATCAAAAGGAAAACGCTCTGGAAAGGTAACTATTTTAATTACATTATGGATTACACTGCAGGCATAGTAGGCCTACAATACATTTGAATGAAGGCGAGAAAAAAAGTTTTTGGTTTGCTGGGTTAAATAATATTCCGTCGTCCCAAAACAGAGTACCCACAGGGGTTTTTACATTACGCATACTTCATTAACTTGATGTCGGTGGTTGTTCTGCTGAAGCAAAGTCTGATTTTGTGCAGCAACATCTTAATCAGATTTTGAATAATTCATACCTCATTTAAGTTGAACAAACTACTAACATACTTTCAGCGATGCTTGTCTGGCGACAAAAACTAAAACATTTGTCTCACAGCAAGCCCTTTTAATATTACCGATGCCTCAGTATCTGATGTGAGGGTAGAGCAGAATCCATTTCATTTATGGTTTTAGGAAGCAATGTCCTGACCTGTGTAATTGAAATAATTGATTAGCCCAATTATCTTATCAACTGACTGAAAAATGGTGTGAAACATAATGAGGTTCACAGGCTAATCATAAAAGCCAGGATCACAAATAGGTGGAACAGGGCAGAATTAAGATGGCCTGGGGCCCCTAGGTTACAGGTGGTTGTGGGCCTCCTCTGGAAGGCAAATTTCGTGACAACATTCCACAGACAGTGTCATAATTACTAGCTAGGAATTAGGGCTTCCGCACACCGGCTCCGACAAAGTGCTGAGCACTGCTCAGCTAAAATGAGATTCCATTGTTTTCAATAGAACCACGCACACTGGCGCCGATGTCCGCGGACATTCGCCGATGTCGGATAGCAATTAGAGACAAGTTCTATTTTGTCGGCGCCACCCATTGACTATCAATGCTATGTTCGTGTGAAATTGGGTTTGGGGGTCCGAATTCTGTCGGAAGCAAAAGTGCGCCACAGTGCTGTCAGAGCCAGTGTGCGGCCGGCCTTAAGGATAACATGCCCGCCAACTGTGGAGCCTCTGCATTAATCCAGCCCTGAGAAAGGAACTATGGAATCACCAGGACAACCATGGAATTATGCCTGTTTTCCATTAAGAACAATTGTAGCATTTGGTCATCAGGGAACACGCTGGGTTGATGAATAACATCCGTTTAATGAAGAGCTGTTGGTGGCCATAGTCACGCCACATGAACACGAACCAAATCAACACGAACCACCTGACAAAAACAATGTTCTTCCTACTCGAAAGCATGCTTGAACCCCCAAAATGAATTGCACCCCCAAACCACATTAATTTTAGATTGTTGACTTCATGCTACCCTGCCATGGAATAAAAATACAAAGAATTAAAGCCGCAAGCGGCGATGACGGGCCCTCGCACTCATGCATTGCAGGGACGGGGCATGCCACCTAGAATGTTGCTATGCCCCCCCAGGAAAAATGGAGTCTGTACGACGTTCGGTTCACGAGATATTGACGAAAAAGTAATTAGCATGAATTAGCATTGAAAATTAGCATTAACATTGTCATGATTAGCATGTCGCTATGACCCCCTAAAACAAAAATGGAGTCTGTACGACGTTCAGTTCCCAAGATATTGAAGAATTACACTTTTCCTGCCATTCCTTTGCCTACCACATGGTGGCGCTATACCTTATCTACATTTCAGGCTTATAGAAGAGTTAGGGTCATTCCAGCTGGAATCAGCAAATTTCTGAAAAATCTCCCACTCGACCCCCTCGGATTTGCCTGAAAAAAATGTATGTGATGCCTTAAACATCCAATAGATCATATCCACAATATCAGAACTCAGCTCTGGATACTTTTGGCACAAAAAATCTGTAAATAAGTACACCCCCTACGCTTGTTTTAGCGACATTGCATGAGTGACCATGTTCAGACTCAATTATCTCCAGAACTATTTGTGTCAGATTCATTATATTTTCAGGGCTAAGAGTCCCAGACCTGAATATCATATATTACAATTTGCAGCACTGTAAGTCAAATCACATCGTAATAATGTGCCTCTACTTTTTGTAGATATCATATGTTCTAGGGTTTCCAAATGTCTGTAAAAACCTCAAAGTTCAACATGTAAGGTTCATCCTTGGTATATGGTCTGATATATACCATGACTTTCACATCATAGTATATCTAACAAAAGGCTCAAATGGTTGTTGAGATACAGAGGTCCAAAGATGGGAAAAAATTAATTTGCACCAATGTTTGGAGCAATATTTCCAATCTATGACACTAGTTAGGAACTTTCTGTTTGGTGTTTCTGAAAGAGGATGTTTTTTTTAACAACATATAAAAAAATTGGGATGGTGTTTTGCCTCATTCTTTTTATAACGGACTTCAAAATCTCAATTGGCTACAATTACTTGAAGCTATGAGGACCATGTCACCAACCGACTTGTCACAACTCTCAAATCCATGGCTCTGATGTCACCTTAATAGTGAAAACAAGATGGCTACCCTGTGAATGACAAAGCAAATTCTAGGGAAACCATAACACTTGTAAATGAATTGATTGCTGCCACACAGCAAGAATAGCATATTGCACATGGCTTTGATAGACATTAATTATTTTAATTGTAAAATCATACTAATACTCATAATCATCATTTTAGTGGTTGTAGTAGTAGTAGTAGTGGTACTGGTAGCGGTAGTAGTAGTCTTGGAATAAAGTGATGAAATAGGAGAGGATTAAAGAATTGTAGCACTCTTGTTTGCAACAAGGACTCCCATCCTAACTAATCTTTCAATCAGCAACTGTAACTTTATATTTGCTATGAAGCTTGTGTCTTACTCGTTAAGTTACCAGCTGTATTGCAAAATAACTTAATTCATACTGGCTAGAGATTACCTCAGACTATTTTGACAGCATGGTCCTGGAGTTTTAGTTAGAAGAGTTTGCTTGCATGCAGTATTTAATATCAGGTGAAAATTGAAGGCACAGACGTTCATATTGGCACCAGACAACCATGTGGTTCTTGTCATATTGTTGCGTTCTAATTCAGCTGCTTGCATCATTATAACATTATACCACTGCAATGCTAACAAGTGGATTGCAGATTAGCAGCAGTAATTGCAACAATCATGGCTTGGATACTTGTAGACAATGTTCATTACTTGTAAAGTTCATCATTACATTGATCCAGGTGAAATAATAGAGGCCGAAAGGAAGCTTTGCAGCATGCAAAAGCGTTCAGATATGGTGGTGGATTAGGGGCGGGCACAGTTCTACAGTCAGGGTACCTCTGTCGTGGTGACTGTTGGCGGGGGTGGGACTGTTTTATGGTCGCATAGGAAAGTAAAAGTTGATTAGAGATGACACATAGGAGGAGACAGTTTGAAAAGAGGTATCCTGATTGTAGAACTTCCCGCCCCCCATCATCCTCCCCTGACCGAAGTGCCCTGAGCATGGTGGTGGTATCCTTACTGAAATCAATACCTATGTTATCAATGTTCTTCAAGGTACCAATTTCGTTGCACCTGTACAATGACAATAAAGTGTCATTCAAAGTTTCATTCAGGTGTTCCTCATTGAATTGCCATTGACGGATGATTGCACACAACAATATGAGTGCAGATACCTAATGCATCATCAATGACAATGGCAAGCTACCTTATAAAGTCAACTCATAAGATGCAGCTGGTGATTGAAAGCTAAGTGTGTATAAAATAATTTGTCACAGGCCAGAGCATTGAAAGTTCCTGACTTGTTTAATACATTTCATCTTTTTTTTTCAAATATTAAATCACCATCAAGGAAGTCAAGGTAGCATCAAGGAAATCATATCAACACCTTGTTTTATTTCCAGAGGTTGTTTTTTTATGACTTCTCTCAAAATGGTACTTCTCTCAACCATCTTGAATTTATTGCTAACGTAGCGCCAGTGAGAACATGTTGCGTAGTCACTTGATCATCTGGCCGATAGTACACTTAAAAAGATGAGGCCAGAATCCCTGACAAAAATCAGAAATACTGAGCTGAACAAACAGCTTTGCCTGGGCCCGGGATAAAGTCGTCTGAAGAGACCCCTTCCCAATACATGCAATGTAATGAGTACCCAATCTTGATTCCCCCATGTCCTTGGCCCAGAACAATTCACCACTTCCGCTTCCCTCTGCACTATTTGATCACAGGCTTATGTCACACCGCAATGCACTTCACGATCATTAAAAGGAATGAGGCAAAACACCATTCTATTTTTTTGCTATGTTGTTAATACAAATATCCTCTTACAGACACAACAAAAAAACAAGTTCACAGCTTGTGTCATACTTTGGAGGTATTGCTCTAAAAAATGGTGGGGTTTTTTTTCATGACGCCACTTTGGATGGATTTGAGGGATGCATGCCACACTGCATTGAGATTTGAAAAGGCATTATACAAATAAAGGGGCAAAACACCATCCCAATTTTTAGATATGTTGTTAATAAGAATATCCTCTTCGAGAAACAACAAACAGCAAGTTCACAACCGCTGTCATAGATTGGAAATATTGCTCCAAACAATGGTGTTTTGTTTCCTTCCCATGATGCTGACTTCCTGGAACTATTTTGGAACTATGCCATTGGCTCCATGAGCCGCCATCTTTGTGTGAAAATGGAACACAAAAATCAAGGGGATTGGCCACCTTCTTAGGATGGAATATCGTCGGCTTGCTACCAAAACCGCCTAAGTCCGAATTTGGTCGAAATTAGATTTTTGCATAAACTTACTCCCCTACCACAGCTGCATCACCCTGCCTTTCTGCCAGGGTCACTGATCAATCACAACAGTCACCAGAGTCAAAAATCTGTATGTATAAAGTCACACACTGCCTATGAGAAAATTAATGACCAGGGACGTAGCTATAGGGAGGACAAGGAGGGCATTTGCCTGTAGGCCTAGGGCCCTCCTGCAGGTGGCAGGGGTAGGGGCCCTATTATGATCTTGGCAGGTGGTACGGGGCCCTATCTATTCATCCTGGGGCCCTGTGCACAATTGTTCTGCCAATGTGAATGACTTGGGTAACTTGACATAGCCATTTTTGATGCAAGAAGCCGTTTATTTACATCGGTTGAGAGTTTTTTTTTCTCATTCTCTCTCTCTTCAAAGACAATGGGCATGTTTTAAAACTTCATCTTTAGACATCTGTCTGAGATAAACTTATCACACAAACTTATCACACAATGGATGTAGCCCTACATTTATTAATAGTTGTAGCCTTGAAACGAAATGTGCAATTATTAATCATGTACTTTATTTGATGTTATCACAGATTCATAGAAGACTGCCATAGACTGCATCATCTCATGACAATCTGTTATATCGTATCCTTATGTAATTATTCATAATGTAGATTTTGAACAATATTGGGTTGATGTCACTGGTACAATACATGCGCAGTAGGATGACCAACTCCAACGTCTAAAGTATCCAGTAGTGGTTCTATATCATATTCTGAATGTCGCGGTCATGGTGTTGAAGTGGGCGGGGCACAGTTCTATGACCAGGTTACCTCGGTCATGGGCAAGGTTGGGAGGGTGGGGCAGTTCTATGAGCATGGAGAAGAGCAGAAGTTAAGCAAAGATGATAAACAAGGAGGAGACAGTTCGTGAGGAGGTACAAGGACCAAAGAAGTGCCCCACCCCTTCATCCTCCTCCATGACTGATGGGACCTCAACACGGAGATTGGGCGTCACTGCATGGCTTACTTTGTGTGGCACTACAGTCGGGATCTGCCCTGATATGAACAATGTATGCATTACCATTGTGGCAATTGCTCTGGCACAATGACAAAAAGAGTTATACTTAGGGTGAGAATGCATATAATGTTTCATTGAAAGCTAATATGACTGAAAGTGCTAGAAAGTAAAAGAAATCTGTGTTGGTAGACATGAGATTTACCAGTATGCTTGATTTACATGTCTTAAGGCAAAAGAAACTCCTAAGTGTTTAAGTTAAACAGTTAGACATAATGAACTTAATACATAGCATGCTAGATTGTTAAAAGGTCTAAAAAAATATTTCAGTCATTCACCATATCCAGGATTAAAGTTTGGAATAAAAATTAAAACGAATAGTATAACTATCAAAATAATGTGCAGTGCATTGTTCTTTTGCTGCTTCAAATAATTTATTTTTAAGTGTTTTGTTTTCCTTTGCAGCCATTTCATGTTTGACTTGCAGCTTCACTCAAAATAAATAAAGAAAATAAATTATTATTAACATCTTGGTACTGTTTGTAGTGGACCAGTGACACAGACATGATGGCAGGATGATGCAGATGTGGTAGGGGAGTAAAAAGGGGGAGTTCTGCAAAAATCTCCTTTGACCAAAATTTTTAGGGGGGACTCACAATTGCTCTTTGCCCAGGGTCTCAGATTTCCTAGAACCGCCACTGATGTTTGGCGCCCCCTTTGGTGCCTAGTTTTTCCCTGTTTTCCGAAAACCCCAAAATCGGACTTAGGCGGTTTTGGTAGCAAGCCGACGATATACTGAAATACTGAGCTGAACAAGTATAAAATCACCTATTTGGTATCAGAGATTTTAGGTTTTAGTGTACACTGACTTGGCTATTCATTTTAGGTGTAGTAAACCCAATTTTTTTCTAAGGTAACAGGGCTTCTAAGGTACACCTGCATGTCACACAGGAATGAGTTTTTAAAATTCTTTATAAAAATAATGGGGCAAAACACCATCCCAAATTTTAGATATGTTATGAATAATAATATTATCTTTCAGAGACACCAAACAGCAAGTTCACAACTGGTGTCATAGATTGGGAATATTGCTCCAAATAATGGTATAAATTTGTTTTTGCCCATTTTTGGACCTCTGCATCTCAACAACCATTGGACCCTTATATCAAATATGATGTGATGTGAAAGTCATGGCACATATCTGACCATGTACCAAGGATGAACCTTGAATGTTGAAATTTGAGGTTTTTATGGACATCTGAAAACCCTTGCAATTTTAATTTCAAAGAAAAGTAGAGGGCCAGTATTAAGGTGTAATTTGGCATACAGTGCTGCAAATTGTAATGTATGCTCATCAGGTCTATGACTCTTAGCCCTGAAACAATAATGGACCTACCACAAATAGTTTTGGAGATAATTAAGTCTGAATATGGTCATTCAGGCAGTGACACCAAATCAGGGGGAGGGGGTGTCCTTATTTACAGATTTTTTGTGGGAAAAGTATGCACAGCTGAAATCTGCAATGGTGAATATGTTCTATTGGATGTTTAAGCCATCACATATATTTTTTTCAAGCAAATCCGAGGGGGTCGAGTGGGGACCATTTGCTGATTCCAGCTGGAATGACCCAACTTCCTGTTTCAAAAGTCAAAATATGTGACTTCCTGTTGGGCGTGGCCATATCGTTGTATGGACTTTATTGTTCGCCTTAGTGAGATACACAACTTAAAAAAACTCCCGAGTCTGTAGCTCAAAGTATATGTTGGCCCCGCCCCTAAACGTTTTTGGGGGCGTGGCCTCCATTTCAGGCATTTACAAAAGTTAGTATTCATTATATGCATACATGTGTGCTTTTTTACCGTTTTAAAACACTCCAAATTGAAATGGTGGCCAACTTCCTGTTTTAAAATGACAAAAAAGTCAAAATATGTGACTTCCTGTTGGGCGTGGCCATATCGTTGTATGGACTTTATTGTGCGCCTTAGTGAGATACACAACTTAAAAAATCTCCCGAGTCCATAGCTCAAACTATATGTTGTCCCCGCCCCTAAACGCGTTTGGGGGCGTGGCCTCGTCCCTGTGTTCCATGAGGGGTTAATATTCGTTGTCTGAGTACTGGGCGCTATGTCTGATATGTGTACCAAGTGTCATAAGTGTACAAGCAGCGGAAGTACCCGAAAATTGGCCGAAAGTGGCAACTAAATTTATCAAGCCGCCATCTTGTGAAATGACGAGATATCAAAAATTCCTTCGCAATATATCATCGTCAATGCCTTGAGCTCATGTAAACTGAATATGAAGTCAATACGATGTATGGTGTAGGAGAAGTACGTCAAAGTCCGAAAAAAAATCCCTAAAAATGCCAAAAAATGCCAAAAAAGTCCAAATATCTCACTTCCTGTTGGGCGTGGCCATATCGCTGTATGGACTTTATTATGCGCCTTAGTGAGATACACATTTTAAAAAAACTCCCGAGTCTCTAGCTCAAAGTATATGTTGGCCCCGCCCCTAAACGTGTTTGGGGGCGTGGCCTCGTCCCCGTGTTCCATCAGGGGATAATATTCCGTGTCTGAGTAGCGGGCGCTTTGTCTGATTTGTGTACCAAGTGGCGTAAGTGTACGAGCACCGGAAGTACCCGAAAAATGGCCCAACAGCGCTGAACAAAAAAGAGAATAATAATAATAATAATCTTTTGAAAAACAATAGGGCTTCGCACAGAGAGGGTGAAGGACCACAGTGTGGCCCTTGCACTTTGGCGCTCGGGCCCTAATTAAAGTGCGCACACTCTAAAATTAGTCAGCCTTTGTCCTGGGATGCGAACAATCTTCACCTTCAACCCCCAAAACCACACCCATTATTCCCTGCAACCCAAATAACAAGAACATTAGAAGTCTGAATGTAACAGTAACAACACCACAACAAGACTGACTCGTGTCACTATATCAATTGATTGGCCTTCAGAAAGTAAAAACATATTTCCTCTTTATGTGTATGTATTATCTCTCTTCTCTCAATTTCACCAATTATCTGATTTACAGGTATCTGTCGTGTGTGTGTGTGTGTGTGTGTGTGTGTGTGTGTGTGTGTCTGTGTGTGTGTGTGTGTGTGTGTGTGTGTGTGTGTGTGTGTGTGTGTGTGAGAGAGAGAGAGAGAGCAAGAGCGAGAGAGAGTGAGAGAAAGAGAGATAGCGTGAGAGAGAGCGAGAGAGAGAGAGAGAGAGAGAGAGAGAGAGAGAGAGAGAGAGAGAGAGAGAGAATTGTGTAATTGTATCCAGTCACATGTGTAATACTTTCTCGTCACGGTGCATTTGGCAATAAATGAATTGACTTATATTGACACTGAATGTATTTATGGTTCTGGAATAACTAAACCTGAGGATGCTTTGGCTTCAGGAGACAACTGCTATCATTGTTGTGCTATGCTATGCTGCCTAGCCCTCCTGTGTTTGCAGATGCTTGTAATTCCATTCCATTGGCTCTTTAAAATTGCTTTATAATAAAGCCGCATATGGTCCATATTGCCTCTAGTCAAGTCAAGTCAAGTCAAGTAGGTTTTATTGTCAATTTCTTTACATGCACTGGTCATACAAAGAATTTGAAATTACATTTCTTGCTTTCCCATACAGACATAGACTAATTAAGGTAAGGACATAGACAGTATAGACATAGACAGTACTTATACATGGGGGTCATTCCAGCTGGAATCAGCAAATTTCTGAAAAATCTCCCACTCGACCCTCTCGGATTTGCCTGAAAAAAATGTATGTGATTGCTTAAACATCCAATAGATCATATCCACAATATCAGAACTCAGCTGTGGATACTTTTGGCACAAAAAATCTGTAAATAAGGACACCCCCTACGCTTGTTTTAGCGACATTGCATGAGTGACCATGTTCAGACTCAATTATCTCCAGAACTATTTGTGTCAGATTCATTATATTTTCAGGGCTAAGAGTCCCAGACCTGAATATCATATATTACAATTAACAGCACTGTAAGTCAAAGCACACCATAATAATGTGCCTCTACTTTTTGTAGATATCATATGTTCTAGGGTTTCCAAATGTCTGTAAAAACCTCAAAGTTCTACGTGTAAGGTTCATCCTTGGTAAATGGTCTGATATGTACCATGACTCTCACATCATAGTATATCTAACAAAAGGCTCCAATGGTTGTTGAGATACAGAGGTCCAAAGATGGGAAAAAATTAATTCGCACCAATGTTTGGAGCAATATTTCCAATCTATGACACTAGTTAGGAACTTTCTGTTTGGTGTTTCTGAAAGAGGATGTTTTTTTAAACAACATATCAAAAAATTGGGATGGTGTTTTGCCTCATTCTTTTATAACGGACTTCAAAATCTCAATTGGCTTCAATTACTTGAAGCTATGAGGACCATGTCACCAACCGACTTGTCGCAACTCTCAAATCCATGGCTCTGATGTCACCTTAATAGTGAAAACAAGATGGCTAACCTGTGAATGACAAAGCAAATTCTAAGGACACCATAGCACTTCAAAATGAATTGATTGACGCCACACAGCAAGAATAGCACATTGCACATGGGTTTGATTAATTATTTTAATTGTAAAATCATAATAATAGCCATCATCATCATTTTAGTAGTAGTAAGTTAGTAGTAGTAGTCGTAGCGATAGTAGTAGTCTTGGAATAAAGTGATGAAATAGGAGAGGATTAAAGAATTGTAGCACTCTTGTTTGCAACAAGGACTCCCATCCTAACTAGTCTTTCAATCAGCACCTGTAACTTTATATTTGCTATGAAGCTTGTGTCTTACTCGTTAAGTTACCAGCTGTATTGCAAAATAATTTAAATTCATACTAGCTAGAGATTCCCTCAGACTAGTTTGACAGCATGGTCCTGGAGTTTTTGTTAGAAGAGTTTGCTTGCATGCAGTATTCAATATCAGGTGAATATTGAATGCACAGAAGTTCATATTGGCACCAGACAACCGTGTGGTTATTGTCACATTGTTGCAATCTAATTCAGCTGCTTGCGTCATCGTAGTAATATCCCACTGCAATGCTGACAAGTGAATTGTAGGTTAGCAGCAGTGATTACAACAATCATGGTTTGGATGCTTGTAAACAATGTTCATTACTTGTAAAGTTCATCATCACATTGATCCAGATGAGATGATGGAAGCCGAAAGGAAGCTTTGCAGCATGCAATAGCGTTCAGATATGGTGATGGATTGGGGGCGGAGCACAGTTCTACAGTCAGCGTACCTCTGTCGTGGTGACTGTTGGCGGGGGTGGGACTGTTTTATGGTCGCATAGGAAAGTAAAAGTTGATTAGAGATGACACATAGGAGGAGAAAGTTTTGTAAAGAGGTATCCTGATTGTAGAACTTCCCGCCCCCCATCATCCTCCCCTGACCGAAGTACCCTGAGCATGGTGGTGGTATGCTTACTGAAATCAATACATCTGTTGTCCTTCCAAGGTATTCCATATTGAATTGCCAATGAAGGAAGACTGCACACAACAATATGGGTGCAGATTCATAATGCATCATCAATGACCATGGCAAGCTACCTTGTGAAGCAATCTAAAATGCAAATGG
>NW_026945967.1:0-2500 GCF_034702125.1 Engraulis encrasicolus
TGTGTGTGTGTGTGTGTCGTCTCGTCTTCCCGTAATGGTTCCCTTGTGGCTCATAGTTGCGCTTTGACATTTTAGAATATATTCAGACGACATAAAAGAAGGAAGCACACTGTAGAAAACCGTGCTGCGCTCCGCTAAGAAAACAGCCATAAATATAATAATAATAATGTATAAAGAAATAAATAAATAAAAATCACTGTATGCTGCAGAAAAGCGGGCCGCACCACATTACAATACGCTATGCTAAGAAAGCAGCAATAAATAAAATAGCATCTATCGTAATAAATAATAAATAAATATAATAACATTTATAATAATAAACAATAAATAAGAAATAAATATAATATAATAAACAATAAATAAATAATAAGCATAAATATGAGCAGTGTGAAGGCATGAGGGCAACAGAGGAGCCATAGCTCTTATTTACTGGTGGCAGCGTGCAGTGTGTGTGTGTTGTTTTTTGCTTGTTTGTGTGTGTGTGTTCGTGTGTGTGTGTGTGTGTGTGTGTGTGTGTGTTGCCTTTAGCCTGTTTGTGTGTGTGTGTGTGTGTGTGTGTGTGTGTGTGTGTGTGTGTGAGTGTGTGTGTGTGTGTGTGTGTGTGTGTATGTGGGTGTGTGTGTGGGTGTGTGTGTGGGTGTGTGTGGGTGTGTTGGTGGGGCTAAGAAAGCACACGCAGTCTCTCTCTCTGTGTCTCTGTCTCTGTCTCTCTCTCTCTCTTTCTCTCTCTCTCTCCCTCTCTCTCTCTCTCCTTCACTCTCTCTCTCTCGCTCTCTCTCTCTCTCTGTCTCTCTCTATCTGAGAGTTTGCCTTTCCGCTGCTCTGCTGAGGTCAGAGTGTGTGCCGTCACGAGAGCAGCGGGAAGGATGACACCAAACCCCCTCCACCTCCTGATACCCCCCAACACCTGCTGATACCCCCCAACACCCCCAACTCAACCCTCCTGATACCCCCAACACCCCCCAACCCAACACCTCCTGATACCCCCCAACACCTCCTGATGCCCCCCAACACCCCCCAACCCAACCCTCCTGATACCCCCCAACACCCCCCAACACCCCCCAACACCTCCTGATACCCCCAACACCTCCTGATACCCCTCAACATCTGCTGATACCCTCCTGATACCCCTCAACACCTCCTGATACCCCTCAACACCTCCTGATACCCCCCAACACCTGCTGATACCCCTCAACACCTCCTGATACCCCCCAACACCTCCTGATACCCACAACACCACCCACTCAGTAACACAGACTCAGCACAGACACAGTAGTCTCAGACCTGTAACACAACTGACACAACACAGACACAGTAGTCTCAGACCTGTAACACAGACTCAGCACAGACACAGTAGTCTCAGACCTGTAACACAACTGACACAACACAGACACAAAATATATATCACTGACACACGTGAAATACAGACACACAGCACAAAGACAGTATCCTCCCATCAGCCACCGTAGTCCTGCAGCACAGACACAGAACAGACATCCCTGTACCACACACACACACACAGCACAGACACAGCACAGCCCAGACACAGAACAGACATCCCTGTACCACACACACACACAGAACAGACACACACACACACACAGAACACACACACACAAAGCACAGACACCCCTGTAAGGCACACACACAGAGACACCCCTGTAAGACCCCTGTAAGACACACACACACAAATACACATACAGCACAGACACACACACACAGACACCCCTGTAATACAGAAACACACAGCGCAGAGACCCCTGTTACACACACACACACACACACACACACACACACACACACACACACACACACACACACACACACCACACACACACACACACACACACACACACACACACACACAGACACACACAGAACAGACAACCCTGTACCACAGACACACACAGAACAGACACACACACCACAGACACACACAGCACAGACATCCCTGTAACACACACACACACACACCCAGTAGCCATGTAAGAGCCACTCTAGCGCTGTAGCCAGACACTGTTCTCATAATGAGACACACATCATAAATACATTAGCATATGCTAACCTTTAATGGGGCGAGGAGGAGGAGGAGAGAGAGAGAGAGAGGGGGGGAGAGAGAGAGAGAGAGAGAGAGAGAGAGAGGGAGGGAGGGAGGGAGAGAGAGAGAGAGAGATTGACAGTTAAGGAGAGAGAGAGAGAGAGAGAGAGAGAGGGAGGGAGGGAGGGAGAGAGAGAGAGAGAGAGAGATGAGAGACAGAGAGAGAGAGAGAGAACAGAGAGAGAGAGAGAGAGAGAGAGAACAGAGAGAGAACAGAGAGAGAGAGCGCGGCGTGCGAGAGAGCGAGAGAGAGAGAGAGAGCGCGAGAGAGAGCGTGCGAGAGAGAGGGACAGAGGGAGAGAAAGGGGAGAAAAATGGGTAGGAGGAGGGGTCAGAAAGAGAAAGAGAGAGAGATGGGAGGGGGAGGGGCGGAAAGGGAAACGATGGAGACTATCAGAATGA
>NW_026945967.1:15000-24297 GCF_034702125.1 Engraulis encrasicolus
TAATTTCAACGGGGCTCCCCAACGTTCGCACGTCTGTTATTTTTCGATAACGGACGGGTTGGTCTATAACAGACCGCTGTCAATGGCAACAAGACTTTTCACTGCTAAAGCGACTTTTCAACAAGACTCTAATCAGCTGCTGTGATGGACAACACCTGTTGTCCTGGCTACCTAGCTGTTGCCTAGCGGTGTTCCACAACGGCACTGTTTTGTTTTGCGCAGCAACAATCTTAACATTAAATAGGCCTAAAGAAATGTCCCCGCCATGTGTGAATCATTTAAGTATATCCATGTAATAAGCGGGTTAACTTTCGGCGAGTCGGTCGCTTTGTGGAATAGCAGCACTTCAGAGAGAACAAGACCCCTCCGCTCCGCGTCGGGGTCTAAAGATTCTCTCTGTCGTGCTGCTATTCCACGGTAGCGACCTTCTCGCCGAACGTTAACCCTTACTTAACAGTTAGGGCTGAGGGTCATGGTAGAGAAATATATTCCATATTAACAGTTAGGGTAGAGGAAACGGTTTCACACCGTACACAGCAAATTTCAGAGTGTTAAATTCAACTCCGAGGGTGTTAATTTTAACACTATGAAAGTGTTTATTTTGTCCCAATCTCTAGAGTGTTAATTTAACACTTTCAAAAGTGTTAATATTCAGAGTGTTACAATAACTCCAAACAGAGTTAATGTTTAACTCTCTGGTAACACTAAACGGTGTTACCTTCTGATTACACCAGTGTATAGAGTTACTTTTTAAATCTAGAAAAGTGTTGATTTCACACTAGTCGGTGTTTGATACAGTAGTGTATAGAGTGACTTTTTAAATCTAGACAAGTGTTAAAAGTACACCAGTTGGTGTTTAATACAGCCATATGCCGAGTTACTTTTTAAACCTAGAAAAGTGTTAATTTTACACTATTTAGTGTTTTCCAAAGCATAGAATGAATGGGACAATGCTGTTTTAAACTGGTGTTAAAAGTAAATATGGTATAAATACAATGCAAAGCAAATACAAGTTTAGTTTTTGTAGTGTATTGGTGTAAACCCTTTAACAATCCAACATAGAATACAGGAGGCATACACAGTCAAATACGTTCTAAACATTTTATTGACATTGAAAATCAAGCGATGGCATTCATTTAAGCAAAGGTGGCAGTAAGGTACAATATAAACATTTCCATTGGAGTAATACGAAAACTGCTTATCATAAGGTTTATAATGAAATAATTCTGCAACATTAGCAAGGTGAAAAGGACAAGGAGACTCTTCAATACAAAATGCACTGTAATGTTCATCAAAACCCAAGGTTACCACTTCCCGCAGTACAAGATATCCACAGCCATCCTTCACTATCACATTAATAATTTTTTTTGAATGAAGGCATATCAGACTCTATGCCACAACAAACAAACAATCCAGCATGATATTCTGTACCAAAATATTTTATCCAGCTAGTTATATGAACATCAAAATTTGAGCTCAGGTTGAGAGTCTGACATATAACTTCGTATCCCTCCAAACTGGATAGTCTTTCCACATGTATTGGTCCATGTGTGAACCTTTCAAAATTAAAACTTTCCCAATTGAAGGCCATGTGTGATTGATGTGCACTCACCATAGTTTTTGTTACATTTTTGAAGTTCTTAACAGAGCGCTTAAAAAAATTGTGCTTGGCCTCGAAACGCATACACCAAACATGAAGAATGGGGCCTATTTTTCTAATACAGTTGGGATAGTGAACTAAAAAGTGGTGCTTTGGTATCAGTCTTTTGTTTGGGAATATGGTCTTGAAAAGGCTGTGGTGATCTGAAATCAAATGCTTAAGAAAAAACTATAGAGAGAAAACTATATACACAATTTGTAACAAAAGTAAAAGCAAGTGCCATACAGAATCAGTATTTTCAAAGAGATCTCCAAAAATGAGTGGTGTGTTGCGCAACAAACACCACGCCTGGCTCGCATTTAGCCCAAGGTCTTTACTATCATCAGTTTTCAAAGCAGTTGGACGATTTTTTCTTTCCATGTATCCATAATTGAAAGCATGAATGCGCTCACACAAATCATTCATCGTAATCCTCTTTGTATCAACCAGGTGCTGGTAAACAAGTTTTAGCTCATACTGAGCCACACCTTCCAATATATCGTGCATTATGTCCACAGCAAAATTATCACATGTGTGGAAATACTCAAGTGTGTTAAACAAGCAAGATCTTTTGACACCAAAAGCAGATGACAATTGTGGATTGTCTTGTAAACTGCTGAGATGTTGAGAATGAAGTTCTTTTGAACGAAAAATTATGCCAGGTTGATCCTCTGAAAATATTGTCTGCATCGCATCCCTGTCGGCTAAGCAAAAACGACAACAATATGTGGCACTGAAGGATTCCACAAATCCAAAGAGACCATGAAGTGCAAGGTTGTCCCCAGTAATTTGAACAATACTCCCCCTTAATGGTATGTCAGACATCGGTGTGAGGACACCATCCATTTCCAAACATTTCAAGTCATCCACAAGAGGCTTTAGAATAACATCAAAGCCATACTTTTTAATGTCTGTCGTGTGGAAAAGCAAAACAAGTTGAATGTTCATCAACACAGAGTTAAATTTTGGAGGAAGATTCCGCAAAATAAAATACACACAACCAAGCTTGTGTATACCCTTCTTGGACCCTAAGGGATTAGCCGTCTCAAAATCATCATAGTAAAGTTGGAGTTGCAACGCATGTCTGTCAAATGAAAATAATCTGTTTGTGTTAACATATTCCCCATCACAAATGTCTTCATAAATCCCTTTGTTGACTTTTGTCTGTTGGAAAGCACGTAGTATCTCCTTGTTGTTGAACATTGATTTGAGTGTTTCAAGAAGTGGGACATAAACCAATTTATCGGTTATAGGAACCTGGCTATACATGCCTGTTTTCTTATCACGTCGAACATCAAATCTTACTCCTAGGACATGTTCCACTGGTTGCACTATTTGCCACTTGTCTTCATAGTACCTCTTGCGTTTTGCTAGCGTATTAAATTTATTCAGTGGATTTTCAATGGAACGAAAACATCTCTCAACTGTGTCAGAAAGCTCTAATGGAATATCACGAAGAATTGCCTCCTTTGCCTGGGTTTGTATGCCATCAACCAAATCTTCAATAGTCTCAACTGCTGCTTGAACTGAACTCTGACCAACCATGTTAGTCTGCAACTGAGCAACCAAAGATCCACACATGTCATTCAAATTAGCTTCAGTAACAGAAGAGCTCTCCATCGTTTGTCCATCACCTACACCTTCAACTTCATTATTTTCTGAACTCTCAAGGGTAGTATAATCCCATCCACCCTCCTTCTCACTATTGTCTTCCATGTCTGGGGTAGAGGAAGGAATACCATTTCCATGAATGTTAACTAAATGTTTCTTAAATCCAGAATAAGTTCCAAACACCGATGAGCATCCAATTTCTCCACAACATAAACGCAAATATTTTCCTGGATAAAGGCCATGATGAAATTTTAAATGACGGCAAATTAAATATGAATTTGAATGTAGTGTTTTGCAAATAGAACAAGTAAACATAAATGACAAATATTTAAGGCCCTAAATTTGGCAAATTACTTTTTCATGTTGAGAAATCTGGCCCTCAGTTCCCTGACTCTCGGATTTTCTTTTGTCTTGCCAATATCGATATTGTACACAGCTGTTTGAATGAAGCAGTAAAAACCATCAAGTGCCTCACAATATGACGTCCCGAAAACAAAGTGTGCCTTGAACAGTTCGTCAAATGCAGCTACTGATGTTTGTGCTTTGCATGGTATTACCTGGTTGTCAACGATGATGTAGAACTTGTGGATCTTGTTTTTCTGTTCCCCGACGCAGAGCATGAAGGGCTGAGATGGTTCCAGGCTGGACAGGAAAATCTGCATGCTTGTACCAGCCTATAACAAAGAAAAATAACAAAAACAAAAAAAAACTATTTCATTCCATCAAATAAATCCAACCCTCAGCTCATCCAGACCTTTGAGTGGAGCATAGCCTAGGAAAAAAATAAACTAACACAGCGAGGTGGCCAAAGTAGAAGTACTTTTGGTGTGTAATTACAACAGTAGCACATGATGTTATGTAATGAGATAGATGAGACTGTGTTATTACGGCAAGACACCTAACTACAAGAGACATAGGTGGGAAAGAAACTGTTTCTTTTTTTTTTTTTTTACTTTTAATTGTCCACTACTGTAAACACCAGATATAACCGTGATCAACACCATGAAGGTTTAGGTTCAACATTGTCAATACACATAAGAATGGAATAGAGAATATGAGACTCAATTGCCTTCATATACATGCTCTATGCCATGGACTACACAGGTGAGCAAAATTTAGATCTGACAGGGATACAGAATAGGCCTACACGATATACCACACACACACACACACACACACACACACACACACACACACACACACACACACACACACACACACACGCATGTGCGCGCACACAAACACACACAGACCTGTGAAAAGACATATTGCTACAGTCTTGAAAAGAAGTGCACTGATTACCTGCAAATATCGCACCAAGTAATCCTCTGCCTGGAGTGCACTGATTTTCGCAGATTTCTTGTGACCCTTCGATGTTGGTGGAATGAGATGCAGCAGCAGGCATAATGAAGCGATATCAATGTCCCATCCTACACAGTACAAAAACAGTTTTAAAATATGTACCAGAGAGTAAGAGAAACATAAAAATGTCAAATTAACAAGACTTACCACCACCATCGCCTTGGGCAGATCTAAGAAGCTCTTCGACATGTGCAGTGGATACCAGCCCTTTGGCATCTTCAATGATTTGTGGTCTGAAGTATGTTGTCCACTTCGCCAGGAACTTCCCAGATGTCTCAGGTCCAAAAAGAGCAAGGAAGTCCTGCTCAATCTGGGATGGAAAAATAAAAATTAAAATGAATACTTGGTGGTGATCACATGAGATCACTAAATCAAATCCTATCACAAAACATTATGATATGTACACAATTATGAAATACATCAAATTCTGAGGCAATATAAAACCTATATGCACAGCATCAGTTCAACTGGGAAATGATGTAACCTAAGCCTAAATAAGCTGAAGTGAAACTTTCCAAAAGTAATTTATAGACACAAAATATACTTAGCCTACAAGGCCAGGTATGTCAAGAAATCTTGGGAACGTTTCGAGGACATCCACAGATGTGTCGGGATCATGGACAAGTTTCTGCCGGTGTTCAAAAGTGGCCATCATCTTCTCTCGAACTACTGCATCATCAGCTGAATGGTTCATCATAGATAGAGCCTCTACACACTCCTGCCCCGTCAACTGTTGTATTGGAGAAGCTGAGGGTCTTGCAGCCTTTGGCCCACCACTGCTGTCATCTTCTGCTGCTGCTACTGTCCTTGAGTGATCAGACAGACTCCATTGCACTGTTTTGAGACGCCATGAAATGTAGCCGGAGCCTGATGCAGGATCATAAAAGTGTTCCTACAAAGATAATGTATGTACCGTATGAATTTAATGCATTCAGATGCTTTACTGTTTTTACAATGAGAACATTTCGTGATTTAGACCTCTTGTTTAACCACTTTTTATAGTGTTTTGTATGTTTATATTAATACCCTTTTCTCAGTGTTATCCTTATCCTTAACGTCTGCCAATTATTGTTCACTAGCAACCCATTTTATTTATTTTGATGTCATTGTTTTTAATTCAACTGTTAACCCAAGTAAAAAAAAAGTGTACTTAATATATACTTAATAAGTACGTTTTATTGTATTTAAAGTGTACTTCAAAAGTGTGTATTTAAAGAATGTTATTTTGGGACAACTTATAGTATACTTAAATGTACTTGAAATATAATTAAGTAGAGCTTAAACACATTTTAAGTTGACTTTTTTGTACTAAAATTAAACTTTGTATAAGTGTACTTAATATACTAAAATATATTTAACTTTAAGTACATTATAAGTATACTAACCAAATCACTTTAAAATGTGTTTAATGTGAACTTTAGCATGCGGATAAGTGCATTTTAAGTATATTAGAAATCTATTTTAACTTCATGAGAAAGTACTTTATAGTATACTGCAGAAGTACATACTTAAGTTGTGTTATTTTGGGACAACTTATAGTATACTTAAATACACTTGAAATATAATTAAGTAGAGCTTTATCACATTTTAAGTTGACTTTTTTGTACTAAAATCAAACTTTGTACAAGTGTACTTAATATACTAAAATCATACTTAACTTAAGTACATTTCAAACATACTTACTAATTCACTTTAAAATATGTTTATTTTGTACTTTAGCATGCAGTTTAGTGTATTTTAAGTATACTACAAATCTATTTCAAGGTCACAAGAAAGTACTTTATAGCATGCTGCAGAAGTATATACTTAAGTTGTGTTATTTTGGGACAACTTATAGTGCACTTAAATACACTTGAAGTATGATTAAGTAGAGCTTAAACACATTTTAAGTTTACTTTTTTGTACTAAAATCAAACTTTGTACAAGTGCACTTAATGTACTAAAGCATACTTTACTTTAAGTACATTTCAAATATATTCACAAAAATCGCTTTGAGTACATTTTAAGTATACTACAAGTAGATTTTACTTTAAGCACATTTCAAATATATACACTTTAAATATATTTCAAAAGTATATGAAAAAAAAACAATAATGTAATCTCTAATTGCTCATTTCCATTGTACATTGTCTTGTTCACAACCATCAGCCATTCACATGAACCTTCCTTTCACCTTCACTTCAGACAACAACCACTGCCTCAACCAGGATTTGAACCCACAACTCACTGAACCACAGACCTGCACTCTAACCACTAGACCACAACTACCTGCTCTTTAACAGGCACAATTACGTTCTTGAAGTACTAGTCTTGAGTAGTACACTTTAAGTATACTTTTATATATTTAATAATAATACTTAGAAATCATTGGTGGTGGTATGCTTTTATCGAATTAAAGACACTTTTACATGTTTAATTTGTGCACCAAAAAGTACACTTAAAGTGCACTTAATACACTAATAACACAACTTAAGTACAGACTTCAGTATTGTGCTTAAAAGTTTAATAGGTAAGGCTTTACATGCCTTTTTAAGATCTGTTTGTGCTCTTCAATATGGTGTTTTTACCATGAAAATACATTAACAAAATGGAAGGTGGAAGGTTATTTAATGTTACAAAGCATAATGAATAAATAAGCATAGGTTAAAATACACTAAAATAATGGTTAAAAAAAGTACCCAGGTGAAAAAAAGTGTACTGAATATACTTAATAAGTATGTATTTTTGTATTTAAAATACACTTCAAACGTGTGTATTTAAAGAATGTTATTTTGGGACAACTTATAGTATACTTAAATACACTTGAAGTATGATTAAGTAGAGCTTTAACACATTTTAAGCTGACTTTTTGGTACTAAAATCAATCTTTGCAGAAGTGTACTTAATATACTAAAATCATACTTAACTGTAAGTACATTTTAAATATACTTACTAATTCACTTTAAAAGATGTTTAATGTGTACTTTAACATGTGGTTAAGTGTAACTATTTGAAGTATGCTACAAATCTATTTCAAGGTCATAAGAAAGCACTTTATAGCATGCTGCAGAAGTACATACTTAAGTTGTGTTATTTTGGGAGAACTTATAGTATACTTAAATACACTTGAAATATAATTAAGTAGAGCTTTAACACATTTTAAGTTGACTTTTTGGTACTAAAATAAAAACAAACTTTGTACAAGTGTACTTAATATACTAAAATCATACTTAACTTAAAGTACGTTTCAAATATTCTTTCTAATACCAAACTTTAGCACATTACTTTTAAAATACAAATACACTTAAAATACACTTAAAATATACTACACTAATAGTATGTTTTCAAATACTACACTTAAGCACATTACTTTAAAAATACAAATACACTTAAAATACACTTGAAATACAATACACTAACAGCACATTTTCTAATACCACACTTAAGCACATTACTTTTAAAATACAAATGTACTTAAAATAGACTTTAAATAGAATATACTAATAGTATATTTAACAATACCACACTTTAGCACATTACTTTAAAAATACAAATGTATTTACAATACATTTAAATACAATACACTAATAGTGTATTTTATAATACTATACTTTAACACATTACTTTTAAAATACAAATGTACTTAAAATAGACTTAAAA
Source organism: Engraulis encrasicolus (assembly GCF_034702125.1). Taxonomy (NCBI): domain Eukaryota; kingdom Metazoa; phylum Chordata; class Actinopteri; order Clupeiformes; family Engraulidae; genus Engraulis; species Engraulis encrasicolus. Next base: position 23,252 of record NW_026945967.1, read on the forward strand.
TTGAATATACTAATAGTATATTTAACAGTACCACACTTAAGCACATTACTTTAAAAATACAAATGTACTTACAATACATTTAAATACAATACACTAATAGTGTATTTTATAATACTACACTTAAGTACATGACTTTTAAAATACAAAGATATTTAAAATACACTTAAAATATAATACACTAACAGTATACTGTATAATGCTACACTTTAGCACATTACTTTTAAAATACAAATGTACTTAAATTAGACTTAAAATACAATATACTAATAGTATATTTGACAATACTACACTTTAGCACATTATTTTTAAAATACAAATGTACTTACAATACATTTAAATACAATACACTAATAGTGTATTTTATAATACTACACTTAAGTATATAACTTTTAAAATACAAAGATACTTAAAATACACTTAAAGTGTAATACACTAATAGTATACTTTATAATGCTACACTTTAGCACATTACTTTTAAAATACAAATGTACTTAAAATAGACTTAAAATACAATATACTAATAGTATATTTGACAATACTACACTTTAGCACATTACTTTTAAAATACAAATGTACTTAAAATACATTTAAAATACAATACACTAACAGTATATTTTATAAAACTATATTTAAGTACATAACTTTAATAATACAAATGATTTTAAAATATATTTAAAATACACTAAACTATAAGTATATTTTTAAATACCATACTTAAGTACTGTACTTGATAAATAGAGTGTACTTAAAATATACTTTCAGAAAATTAAATATATTTAAAGTACACTTAAGTACACATTTTTTTGACCTGGGAAGCACATCAAATTGCAGGTCTTCAATAAATTGTGTTACCCAAAGAATCTAATTATTCAAGTTATTACTGATATTTAGACAACTTATTTAGACAATACTAAAACATACATATCCATGCTTGGACAATGGATCCTCCAGGTACGGGAATAACGCCACAATGCCTTGCGCATACTTCAGCTTAATGGCCTGGGAAGGGATCCGGCTGAAAGGAGAGCACAACAAGAGGAGTGTGC